>NC_073304.1:10094967-10323052 GCF_027595985.1 Sorex araneus
ATGGCCCGGGTAACCCCCAGACCACAGGCCTGAGCAGTGTTGCATCCTCAGACTTTCACTTTGAACCACCAGCTCTTCGACCAAGCACCCCTGGGAGAGTCTCATGTACCAAGCAGTACTCATCAGTCCCAGGTCTCATGAGTACTGCTTGGTGGATGGGGTCCTCCTATAATAAAAACAAAGAGGAAAAATTTTATTTACATTTGAGACCCTCTGCATGCCCGTTGCAGGTATAAGAATGTGACTTTTGAATAGACATCATGATACAGTTATAAACTGATGCTGGTTTGATACAGTTATAAACTGATGCTGGTTTGTTACTTTTCTACTTTTTACAGCGGATTATGTTAGCATCACCTTTGACAGAAACAGGACCCTGAGTGAGGTAAGGCATAAATGATGCTAAAAGGTCAGCTATTGCATGGGATGTGATTCTATAACCTGGACCATGGCAGATGCATGTTCTAACAAGCCGAATCATTGTTCACAACCCCTACCCACCCCCAGTGCCTCTACTTGAGGTCCCTGGCAGCGATGTTCAAACGGGGTCTACAGTGTGGTTTGGGGGATACACACTGAGCCAGAAGGGGAGTCTTCATGGTGTTTTCTGGACTCCTGGCATTGGGAGTGCATCACAGATACTAATTCAGAAAACTTTTCCATGGTCAGTCAGGACCACCTCACACTCACCTTTCATTTACTTGCCTAAGGAAGCAAATGAGAGCTTCTCTTATGAGACCAGCATTCACTTTGCCTTTCTCTTTTCCACAGTCAAGTTCTTGTTTTCTATAGTAGCCAGCCATTTCGCAAATGGTTGCCCTGCTTGCATCAACTGGCAACGAGGCAGAGAGTTTTTACCCCCAGAGTAATAAGCTTTCTTGTGGACCAAGAGCACAAATGTGGGATCTACCTTCTATACAAAATGGTAAGCACACAGTCCCCAGGGGATGGCTCTGGACTCTGAGTAGCTACCATAGCAATCGTTTTACCCACGTTCTTTTATCTCAGAGTCAACGTTAATAGTTGGGAACTATTTCCTGGGAGATGTGGTTTGTTTTGCTTCCGCTCATTCATTGAGTTTGATGGCTATTAAAAATACAATGTTGTTTGCCTAGCCATGATTCTTCCTGGCTTTTTCTTTTTTTTTTCTCGATGAATGCAAACTGAGTTTAGTCTAGATCAAGGTAAGGTCCCATGAAACAGGGAGTTGAAATAATTAAAAATGAAATGAAATTTCCACAGATCTCTATTTCCTCTTCCAAAGGTTCTTAACCCTCGCTGTGGCTTAGAATTATTCTGAGTCATAGGGGAGTCATAGGTATAGGGAAACAGGGAAGCAAAAAGTCCTATCCTCGTGATGTTCACTGTATCACTATATCACTGTCATCCTGCTGATCATCGATTTGCTCGAGCGGGAACCAGTAATGTCTCCATTCATCCTAGCTCTGAGATTTTAGTAACCTCTCTACTCGTTCTTCCCAGGGGTGCTGCATTGGAGGCTCTTTCAGGGTCAGGGGAATGAGACCCATCATTGTTACTGTATTTGCCATATCGAATATGCCATGAAGAGCTTGCCAGACTCATGATGTTAGGGGGGAAATATTCTTTGCTAAACCCTCTTAGATTCAGTATCTGGAGTCCTACAAACTAAGCTGGCAAAGGACAGATTTACAAGAGAAAAGCAGTTTATTTATGTGTGAGCCTCACCCACAGGAGACTATCAGTCATGGGTGACAAGTGGGGGATAAAATGTGGACCTTAGATACCATCTTAATAGGTTAAGGAGGTGGAGAAAACACTTGGGGGAAGACAAGTGACCTTCTGAAAGAGAAATGTGTTTTCAGGACAAACAGAAGATAAAAAGGTTTGTGATAGTGTTTGTTTACACAGCTATGAATGCTTCTTTGCTCTTTGAGAGCCTTTTCTATCCCCAGGAGGAGGGGTTGGGGGTTGGTTTTGTTTGAATTCTCCCTTCTGGAAGGAGATCCACCCAAAAGAAAAATTTATGGTTGATGGCAACTGTATTTGGGGAGAAGTTTGTGCTTCTAGTCACATAGGGAAAAGTTTCTTACACCCCACCCTGCCCCTGGGTTCATCTCTATTGACTCTCAGATGTATTTGGTAAAAACTGGTTTTTGCTCTATAATGGTGTATTTTGGGGTACATGTTATGATCCCCTTAAAGATCATGATGAAATGAAATTAGACTGTGTCCCAGCATTCACGTTCTTTCAAAAGCATTTTGGGACTAAGAGAGGAAAGGAGGTAAGGCATTTCCTTATATGTTTTTGTTCGATTCAAGCACTCCATGTGATCCCAAAGCACTACAAGGGGTCGCTGCTAAGCACAGAGCCAAGAGTAGCCCCTGAGCACTGCAGGTGTAGCTAAATTGCCTCCCACTAAAACATAATTTGGTGCCATAATTAAGAGCACTGGAGTCTGCCAAACTCAATGACAATTCTATCTTACCTCTCCCACACCAATTACTATAGAAATTTTGACATCTCCTAAAGTTCCTTGTCAACATCTATTGCAGGGATATGTGACTGTGAAGAGAAAGGCGGGGGTGGGGGGCAGAGTCCAGAGATATTGATAATTGCTTAAACCTTCCAATTCTGGGCGACATTTGTGGGTATGTCTTCATCCAAAAGACAAGTGACAGGTGACCCTACACGCTGGGGACATGGACTAGCAAGAAAAGGCACAGGGGGTTGGGGGTGGGGGGGAATGCTTAGCATGCCTTCCTTTATTTCTAGAAACAAACTTCTGCCATGGTGAACACCTTCAAATACCAGAGGCTAAGTATAACGACCAAATTTCCGACCTTCACTTTCCCTCGCTCGTTTTCGAAGCCCATGGGGATGGTATTTCATCCACGAAGCCACTTTCTGTATGCTTACGGCAATGAGGTATGTACACGTGACCTCCCTCCCCCCCCCACACACACACACAACGTTCAGGTGTGCCTCAGGCCTGTGCACTGCAGCTTCACGCCAGGTAAGGAAGAGACTCACTGGTGGGCAAACAGAGAGATGGAGACTGATGAAGAGAGAATGAGAGGAGAGGAAACTGAGGCAGTGAATATCCGCTAACCTTTTTTTCCACTTATGGTTGAAAGAAGAGAGATGTCGATCCAGGGTGATAGTACAGAGGGTAAGGCGTTGGCATTGCATGCGTCCAATCTGGGTTTGATCTGGCACCCCATATGGTCCCCCAAGTCTGCCAGGGTGTCCACTCCTGGAGGGGTTCAGGCGACCATATGGGATGTCCAGGATTGAACCCAGGTTTGTCACATTCAAGGCAAGCACCTTGCCAGCTGCACTATCTCTCCAGACCAAAACCTTCGAACAATTCTTTTTGTTCTGTTTTGTTTTGTTTTGTTTGTTTTGTTTTGGGGCCACACCCAGCAGTGCTCAGGGTTAGTTCTGGCTCTTCGTGCAGCAATTACTCCGGGTGGCACTCAGGGGACTCTATGGGATGCGGGGGATCCAACCTGGGTCAGCCACACGCAAGGCAAGTGCCACCAGCTGTACTATCTCTCCACCAGCACCCCCCAAAGTTCAAACAATTCTTACTGGAAAATGAGGAAGCAGAGAGGTAGTGAAATATATCTGAGGGTTTAGAAAGGTGGCAGGACACATTCTTGAAAATATACCAAGGGGCTCTTTCCTCACAGAGCATACCTAACTTGCCAGATTCCTAGAACATGAAGTTTTATGTCAGTATAGAATACACACTCTCCACTCAATCCAAATTGCTTCAGACCTTTATAAGTGAGGGGACAGCCCCTTCCCACTGGAAAGACAATGAGAACCATCTTACTCTGCATTCATGCTTTGTGAACCACGAACCGCCACATTCCAGGAAAGAAGCAGAATAGACAGAGTAGGTAAGGAGTCGGTGGTCTCAGTACATGTGAGACAGAAACATCGAGAGACAGAGACTCACAGAGACAGACACCAGGAGACTAAGGCAGAGACATGCAGAGACAGAACCAAGAGAGGGAGAGAAAGAGAGGTGTAAGCCACGAACGTCCCACATGCACTGAGGGAAGACTGGGAGGATGGGTAATCGGACAGCTTTGTAGTGTCCACTCTCTTATTTCTTTCCTGTAGATATGGCTTTCAATGGATGGCGGCAACACTTTTAAATTAATAGCTAGCTTATATTATGAATACATCAGGGAAACTTATCACAGTTTTTATACTTCAGATGTTATTTTTATTTCCGAACGTGGAAACATTTATAGGACAAAGGCAGGTAAGAATGATACATGGCCTGGTGAGCATGACCTCCATATACAAATATACGGGAAGAAAACCAACCTGCATATTAATTGGTTATTCTGATGAACTCTAACTTATGGGGTTTACAGATTTCTAAAAGTTACCTTATAGTAAAATACTCATAGCATCAGAAATTGATCCTCTTGGGGCTGGAGCGATAGCACATCGAGTAAGGCGTTTGCCTTGCACGCGGCCAACCCGGGTTGAATTCCCAGCATCCCATCTGGTCCCCTGAGCACCACCAGGGGTAATTCCTGAGTGCAGAGCCAGGAGTGACCCCTGTGTATCTCCGGGTGTGACCCAAAATGAAAAAAATTAATCCTCTTGTGTTGGAATATCTAATGTAATAAATTATTGTGAACAACTTTATAAAAATAATACTTTTTTTAAATTGATCCTCACCCGGGTTCGATTCCTCCGTCCCTCTCAGAGCTACCGAGAGTATCCCACCTGCACGGCAGAGCCTGGCAAGCTCCCCATGGCGTAACAAGTCTCACAAGGGAGGCCCGTGCAAGGCAAATACCCTCCCTGCTATACTATTGCTCCAGTCCTCCTTTAGTCATCTTTTAATCAGATTGTTTTGTTGTTGAATTTTGGGGATATGTGTATGTATGGGGATATATGCATATGGGTATATACCTCTGCATGTTAATCCCTTGTCAGACAAATTATTTTGAACTATATTTTCTCTTATTTTGTGAATTATCTTGACTCTTGGTTAGTCTAACCACTAAATAAATTTATTCCTTTTTATTCTTTTTTCTTTTTTTTTTTTAGTTTTTGGGTCATACCCAATGGTGATCAGGGATCACTCCCAGCAAGGGGGGCCATACGGGGTGCCCAGAATTGAGCCTGCTGTGCTATCTCTCCAGACCCTTGTCTCATTCTTTTTTTTTTTGCTTTTTTTTGGGGGATCACACCTGGCGATGCACAGGGGTTACTCCTGGCTCTGTACTCAGGAATTACTCCTGGCAGTGCTCAGGGGACCATATGGGGTGCTGGGATTCGAACCCGGGTTGGCCACATGCAAGGCAAACGCCCTACCCGCTGTGCTATCACTCCAGCCCCTGTCTCATTCTTCTTGATCCTATGGTATTGTCTTCCTAGTTTTCTTTACTGTTAGTAAGTGGACACACGCACCCCAAAAAGTCACAGCTATAAAATGATGCATTAAAACCACAACACCCAAAAGGAGAGAGAGAGAACAAATTGGAATAAATTGGAATGCCCTGACACAGAGGCGGGGTGGGGGGGGGGGGGTGGGGAGGGAGTGGGACGGGGGTGGGGAGGGATACTGGGTTCATTGGTGGTGGAGAATAAATACTGGTGGAGGGATGGGCTCTCGAACATTGCATGAGGGAAAAACAAGCACAAAAAGGTGTGAATCTGTAACTGTACCCTCACTGTGACTCACTAAAAAAAATAAAATAATAAATAATAAAATAATAAAATAAAATAAAATGATGCATAAAAAAATGAAATAAGTTTATTTTTTTGTAAGTTTTTCCAGCTAAATTTAAAATAATAATACAAGTGCCATGCTGATATTAAAGTAAAATTCAGAATAAGGTGCTTATAAATACAAGTGCATCTCATTTAATTAGATAGCTATCACATATTCTATAATAAATAAAAGGAAAAACCATTATAGCTTTAAAAATGACCCAAAAATTCAACACCAATAAAACTTTAACATTTTTCAATTTGTGTTATACCAAAAAAGCTAAAGTTAAGTTTTGTTTTGGTTTCATTTAGAATCATACCAATGGTCCTTGGGGATTACGCCGGGGTCCACACTCAGAGATCACTCCTGTCAGGGCTCAGGGGACTATAGGAGGTGCCAGGGATGGAATCTAGGCCAGCTGTGTGCAAGGCAAGTGCCCTGTCCACATACTATCTTTTCGCCACCCCCACCCCAGAAAGGAAAGAGATTAATGAAATTATATGGAAGTTAAGATAAAATCATTATTTGACTTATCAAGACTTGACAATATCGATTTTTGCCTCAGAGAATGAAATTATTTTTGGCGGCAGACTTTACTTCACTAAACAAAATGTCCACACTGCAGCAAACATCCTTTCTTCTCTTTTCGTTGACTAAGTGACATCCACTGTGTGCTCATTCATCAGGGCCCTGAGGCTGGCGGACATCTGAGTGTGGACACTGTGCTTATTCCTCAGGCCCCTGGGGCTGGTGTTTGTCCGGATGTTTACAACACACTCAGGCTGCTCTAGAAACGTTTACCCATTAGCTTTCATGTGCAAACACACATTCCGTTCTCAAGGTCTGTTGGAAGAAGTTCCCTTGTTGCATTCGTGGCCCTGCTATGTTTCAGGAGCCGCTAGGGTGATACAGTACCATTTTCCAGGCCCGCCAACAGTGGATGCATGGGAGGTCGGTTTGTTTTGTTTTGTTTTTAATTCATTTCAGACGTTGGCTGGTGCATACAACTGGTGGCTCACGCTTGGATGTCCCACTGGACTTACGGTACCAACAGAAATGGCTATTGTTGTCGAATGTTCATGTTATACTTTAGTTCAGTGACAAAGCATTAGGAGTTAAGTCATCAGATGGCAGGAAACGCAAACTGCAGGACCAGCCGTCAGCGTGTTAATCAAGACCTAAGCACCAGGATGTTTGAAAGGGAAATCAGTATGCATGCAAGAGTCGTCTTTGCCATTTTAAGAAATTCAGCCGTACTTTAAGGAAGATAGATCACCCGTGCCTGTAACAGTTCCGAACCACAAATATCTCAAATTGGCCATGGTTTTACAACGATAAGTGAAGATCATTAAAGTTCTCTAAACACAAGGCTGGAGCGATAGATTAACGGGGAGAGTGTTTGCCCTGCACTCGGCCAACCCAGGTTCGATTCCCAGCATCCCATATGGTCCCCTGAGCACTGCCAGGAGTAATTCCTGAATGCAAACCCCTGTGCATCGCCGGGTGTGACCCAAAAAGCAAAATAAATAAATAAATAAATAAATAAATAAATAAATAAAGTTCTCCAAACACAATAGTACAGCGGGGAGGGCATCTGATCCCCTGCATCCAATATGGTGCCGCAAGTGCCCTCAGGAGTAATTCCTGAGTGCAGAATCAGGAGCAAGCCCTGAGCACAAGCAGGTTGTGGCCCGAAGCCCTAAACAAGTAAATAAAATGAAATTATCTAAATAGGTATTCAGGGATTTTTATGTCAAACATAGAATGTTTAGAGAGACAGAGAATCACTGCATTCATTTGAGGGCTATTAAAAAAAAAAAAAACATGGTGTGTGAGTAATAGCTAAGGACAATAGAAACAAGGGCCGAGGACTGGTCCATGGTAGGAAGCTCGAGACCAAGGGGGAGGGGGAAGGCGGTTAGGACGGAGAAGGGACCGCTCTGACAATGATAGTTGGAAATAACCACTCCGGACCAGAACTGAGTGCTCAAAGGAGGGAAAGTGCGATGCATGATACCCTTTCAGTAACAGTATTGCAAACCACAGCACCTGAAAGGAAAATGAGAGACAGACAGACAGACAGACAGAGGGAGAGAGAAGTGTCTGCCATTGAGACACAGGCAGGCTGCGGGGGTTTGCCAGAGAGAAACTGGGGACATTCGTGGTGGGAAATGGACACCAATGGAGGGATGGGTGTTGGAACATTGAGTGACTGAAATCCAATCTTGAACAACTTTGTGATTGTGTGTCTCAAGTGATTCAATTAAAACAAAAACCAGAGAACGGCCAAAGGGCACATGTCACACAGAAGGACCCTCAGGCCACCTGTCATTAGGGAAATGCATCAAGACCACAATGAATGAGGACTTCCCTGCCGCTGGCGTGACCCCGGGAAGACTCGAAGCTCTCCCTTCTTAAGTGGGCTTACATCCCCTAGTTTGAGTTGTTGGGGTACTTAGTATTGGTACAAAGTTTCAATAATCTGTATTCTTACTCTCTGGAAAGAAGTTCTGTATCGAATGCATGGTTTGTGTGGATTAGCTCTGGATTTGCTTTTCGCCTCCTTGGTTATATTTCTTGAGGTGCACCCTTCCTTACCAGGAGGGGGAAAATACCTTTTGCCAGGCTTCAGGTGGGCCCTTGTTCCTCTTGTTGTGCTGTTGGTGTCATCTCTAAGAAACCGTGATCTGTGGCCATTGACTCCTCCATTTTCATTCTTTCCCTTTTTGGTTTTTGGGGGGCCACACTTGGTGGTGTTTCAGGCTTATTTAAAATACTTCAATTTCTGGGGCTGGAGCAATAGCACAGCGGGTAGGGCGTTTGCCTTGCATGCGGCCGATCCGGCTTAGATTCCCAGCATCCCGTATGGTCCCCTGAGCACTGCCAGGGGTGATTCCTGAGTGTAGAGCCAGGAGTAACCCCTGTGCATCGCTGGGTGTGACCCCAAAACCAAAATAAATAAATAAATAAATAAAATAGTTTAATTGGGGTGGGCAGGCAGTGAGGCAGTGAGAAAAGATGGAATCTTGCTGTTCTCATTGTTTGGATGGAACTCAGGGGTCCCATGTGAAATGAAGCAAGTCAAAGGGAGAAGTACCAGTACAGGATGATCTCTCTCGTCAGTGGCGGGGAAAGAGAGAGAAAGCGAGGGAAAGGAAGGTTCCAAATGCTGGCCATCCCTCGGCCCTGGATTACAGAACTAAAAATGCCAAGAGGGTCAGAGAATAATGACGTGGAAGCTTTGATGGGGGACAGGTGAGGTCACTTTGTATACCAAAACCATAAGCATGAATACTGATGTAATCAAGTCACTGATCTACAATAATGAAATCCTGGGGTAAAGTTTACAAAAAAAAAAAAGTACCAATGGGCGGTGGTGGGGGGCGGCACTGGAGAGATAGTATTGTAGGTAGGGTTCTTGCCTTGCACATAGCTGACCTGGGCTCAATCCCCAACACCACATATGATCCCAAGATCCCCACCAGGAATAAGCCTTGGGCACCACTGGGTGTGACCCCCAAAATCAAAATAAATAAAATTTAGAAAGGGAGTAAGGTTGGAGGCCAGGAATAGACTTCGGTGGGAGGTTACTGACTCTAGTGGCTAGTGTGGAGTTAGAGCATTATGTACTTGTCTAGTTAACAACATTGTAAATCAGGGGCCTACGGGAAAAAAATGTGATCTTAAAAGAAAAGAATTAATTTGGCAGCAAACTTGTTACTCACATGTAAAGCTAACAGAAGGATGTTGTGTGTGGAGGCCACAATCAGCAAGGCTGAGATTCATCAGTTCATTAGTTGTCAGACACATTTTCTTCTGGCACAGAGAAAGAAAACCTCTTCCTGACCACCTCAGGGGTCTTTTGACAGCGACTCTGAGGGAGGAAGAAGTGAGTCACATAATTTCTCCTGCTTGTCATTGCATTTCTTGGTGAGAAAATCGCTTTGCATGCATCTCAGTAGTAAAACAAGTAAAATAAACGCAAGATGCTTTGATGGGGGACAAGTGAACTGCAAGATTCCATTTACACGTAAATACAAAAAAAAAGAGAATTATTGACTTGTGGGTTTTCTTCTTCTTTTCTTGGTCCTATACAATTCATATGGGAAATATGGGATGCTTCTGGGGACATTGGCTTCCTGGGTGGATATACGCCCGGCCGGACACTTTGTTTTCCTCTTTATGAACTCACAGTGACCGTGTTTCAATGCCAAATACTAACTTAATATTTTGGAGGTATTTCAAACAGCAAAAAAGTCCATGTGTATTGTACCAATATTCAAGAAAGTAAATTCAGGGAAGTCCCCATGGATGGATAGTCAATTGATTGCTGTGGCATCAGCGTCCCCTGGTGGACAATACTTGTTCAGACACATAATTATGAATTGCATCTCCTTTTCAGAGCATCTAAAGGTGGAAAAGTGTTACTTACTTTTATAGATGACAGTCGGGCTGTCGAACCTTATTACTGGCTAATATTTTTGTTGTTGTTTATTTATTTCTTACACTTTATTTAAATACTGTGGTTTAGGGGCTGGAGTGATAGCACAGCGGGTAGGGCATTTGCCTTGCACACGGCAACCGGGGTTCGATTCTCAGGATCCTATATGGTCCCCTGAGCACCACCAGGGGTAATTCCTGAGTTCAGAGCCAGGAGTGACCCCTGTGTATCACTGGGTGTGACTCCCCCCCCAAAAAAAGCAATAAATAAATAAATAAATACTGTGGTTTACCAAGTTGCTCATGATAATTGGTTGCAAGCATTCAATATTCCAACACCAGTTCCACCACCTCTGTCACCTTCCCTCTACCATTGTCCCCATTTTCCCAACCACCCTTCGAGCCTGCCCCCATGGTAAGCCCGTAATAACTTACTTTATGTCACTTGTTACCCATAAATGGCTAACAAAATGATCAAAAAATATTTCTTTAGAAGAAAACTAGTGAAAACTTGTTGCATCTCACTATGCCGATATTAAATCCTTCTCTGAGGAACTGCTAAAATGTTGTTACCAGTTAAGCGTTTGTGCTAATGTTTTTGTTAGTTGAGGTTGGTTAGCTTCTACATTCCATCTCATCCAACCCACTGTGCTACTCTGGATTGCCAGTGTTGTAGAGTTTGGACCTAGAACTCCAGGATCCAGAGTTTTTTAGCTGGTCAATCCAGCTGGAATTAAATTTTTTTTACTGATGAGCTTCCACGGTGGTGGAAGTGGCTCATGGGCATGACTTCCAGGAATCTAGAAGTACAGGAAAGTGTGGGGAGGTAGCCCGCCCCTATTCAAGACGGCCTGGAGCTTTCAGTCATAGGGGCCTGTGGACATGAGGCTCGGACAGGGTCAGTATCCTGAGGCGATGGAGTCCAGCCAGAGCCTGGGGACGGCGTTGGGGTGTGAAGTGAGCAGCTGCAGGGGCTTTGTTTGGGGGACCCCACCCTGTCCCCCTCCGAGAGTTCCCGGGGTGTCTCAGCCAGGTACGAGAGTGGTACTGATTAATCTTATGGGTCTACGTGAATGGAGCCAGGAGGTACCGTGATTAAACATAATTTCTGAGCATTTTAGAGAATGTTTGGTTGGTGAGCTCACCAGTGGACTCAATGGACTCAATACACTTCCCTCCCTAGTATGGACAGCCACCATCCTGCTGAGTATTTCAGTAAAACGAAAGGTGCATGAAAGAGAAATCTGCCCCCTTTCCTGCCTTCCTGCCTGCCTGAATGGCTTTCTTTACCTTCTCTTGGACTTGGCATGACACGGGTGGCCCCCTAGCTCCCCGGTCGCCCTTGTTCTCTCCCTACACGCTGTATCTCAGGACCCGGTGGCCTCTATTACTGCCTGCAGGAGTCAATCCTGCGGACAGGTCTCTTCTTCCAGCTACGTGCAGCATAGGATCAGGAATAGGGCGACTGTGGTGGAGGCAGTGAGTCATCATTGAATTATTTCGATATACCTTGAGGCTACAATCGATGGGGTTGCTGGTGGATTAAAACCAGAGTGAGAGAGTTGCACGTCCTTCTCTTCCGGAAGGGAGCGAAACCATCCCAGGCTGTTCCATTGGGGCGCTCCAGAGGGGGGCAGGTGAGACCCCTCCCCACCCCAAGTGACCCAGCCCTGGCAGCTGAAAACCTCCAGAACTCAACCGCCACCATGCCCATGGCTGCTCTCCACACACTCAGGCTGAGCCTCACCCACGAGTGAACCTATTCCTGGACCACGCGGCTGCGAATGCAACACTTCATACACACAGCCTACCCACACTCCGAGAGTACCGCACCACACTTGATGGGGTTCAAAGTAAGAGGCACTCAACCTTAGAGGGAAATATATTTCGGCTGGAGAGATAGCACAGTGGTAGGGCGTTTGCCTTGCATGCAGCCAACCCGGGTTCGATACCTCCGCCCCTCTCGGAGAGCCCGGCAAGCTACCAAGAGTATCTAGCCTGCATGGCAGAGCCTGGCAAGCTACTCATGGCGTATTTGACATGCCAAAAACAGTAACAACAACTCTCACAATGGAGACGTTACTGGTGCCCGCTCGAGCAAATCGATGAGCAACAGGATCACAGTGACAGTGATATATAAGTATATATCAGTATATAGGTATACAGACACATCTTGAGTGAAGAATAGGTATATAATGGATGATAACATTTTTATAAGAATGTAATATCTTACATGCATGTTAACTGGATTCATGAACTGGGGCTAAGTTTGGAAAAAGCCAATAATATATGTAGCCATTATTTTCTTGTTGTTGTTGTTGGGTTTGGGGTTACACCTGGTTGTGTTTAGGACTTCTTTTGGCCCTGAGCTCAGGTTCCCATATGAGGAACCAGGGGTTGAACTCAGGTTAGCCACATACCAGGCAAGTGCTCTACCTGCTGCACTATCACCCGGGCACCACCTCTATATTTATTTTCCTGTAACCTTTCGATTATGATGACTCTGGGCAAAGAATTCTATACATTGTAATTGGACACTAATAGAAGACTTCATTGGAAAATGCAATAGAGGGAATTGAACCAGGTTCTGTGGCAACTAAGGCAAGTCCAGCTCTTATCCAGCTGGAGACAAGTCCAGCTAGCTCTACATGTCTCCAGCTCTCAGAAGCAGTAATTTTAAAATCAAATATGCAGGTTTCCTGCCGGTATGTTGCTAATAGTCCTCTCCCTCCCACCTACATTCCTACCCCCCTCCCATTTTACTATCTTGCTGGCCCTCAATTTTTACATAGGCAAGGGAAGGTAGGGTCTTGGGCGTTGTTGAGAATTTAAACTCTTAGGGGCTGGAGTGATAGCACAGCGGGTAGGGCATTTGCCTTGAATGCTGCTGACCCAGATTCAATTCCCAGCATCCCATATGGTCCTCTGAGCACCGCCAGGAGTAATTTCTGAGTGCATGACCCAGGAATAACCCCTGTGCACCACCGGGTATGACCCTAAAAGCAAAAAAAAAAAAAAGAGAGAGAGAGAGAGAGAGAATTTAAACTCCTAAACTGAATTTTTTTGCCTGACAAGCTCCCTGTGGTGTATTCATATGCCAAATACAGTAACAATGATGGGTCTCATTCCCCTGACCCTGAAAGAGCCTCTAATGCGGCACTGTTGGGAAGGATGAGTAAAGAGAGGCTGCTAAAATCTCAGGGCTAGGACGAATGTAGATGTTACTAGGCCAGCTCGAGCAAATCAACAATCAATGGGATGACAGTGATACAGATATATATATATATATATACATATATATATATATATATATATATATATACACACACCACAAGGCTCAACCTGTAACAATATGTTAGTGATCTCTTATGGAAGGGCTCAATGGCCCCTCAGTGAATTACAACACTCTTCACTTCACACTCTTTCCTCTAAGGAAACATTTTTGTAGCATTTTCAGCGGTTTTTCATAACAAACAATACAAAATCAATTATTTCAGTTCTGCTTTGGGGCAGAAGTTGGGTTTTGAGATGGAAACATACGAAACATGGTGGTGGGAAGATGTCATGGTGGTGGGATTGGTGTTTGAATATTAATTGTAACCAAATATTGTGAACTACTTTATAATTTTTTTTAAAACTTAAAACGAGTGAAACTGTTGGGGAAACCCCCCCAAAAGTCAGCGACTACCCAAGCAGCGCGTCTTAAGAAATGGGAAACACTGAATTATACTGAATTATAGCAGCAGACTCGATGAGCGCATGCTCCCAAGCCTGGCCTGGAATAAAGGCAGGAGCTTGATCTTCTAGCACACCTGACGGGGGGTTGGGGCCCTGGCAGGCAGCTGGCAGGAGAGCACAGAAGCAGAAATTTCCAAGCATGTTATTTTGCAGAGCAGGGTCTGGCCCCCCTCGAGGACATGAGCCTGTTTGGAGGACGTTCCCAGGTTATCATGACTCAAGAGCGGGACTCGGACCGCCTCATAGACACCCAAAGGCCCTCCATGCTTACACTACAGCTGCCCCCCCACCCCCCGCAGCTCCTGCTCTCTGGGGCGAGCCCGTCTGAAGCGTGGGCAAGGGTCTCTTTTCCTGAGGGACGCAGAAGGACATCAGAGTCAGGGGCACAGGTGCATCGTGCAGGGGTCCTGGACGATGAGGAGAGGGGCTGAGTGGAGCTGGAGATGCTGGCTGGCTGCCTCCGGGTCTCCTGGGTGGTCCATCAGTGGGGAAGGCTGGAGTTCTGGGGAGAGAATGAGCCATGTTTGCACTTGGCCATCCAGAGGGACTTCAAATCCCCGAGCACTGAGATAGTCGAGTGCTCGGCATGTTCCCGGGTTTGATTCTCAGCACACATGGTCAGGGGAACATCACATGGGGGAGGGAGGGGGACAGTCCTGGTCATTCCCAGCATCACTGTGGTGTCATCACCCAGGTGTCTTTCCCAGCACCGCAGGGCCTGAGCGAGCAGCTCCTCATCCTTGAGCCCTTCCATGAGCTGGTCCAACCCGCCTGGTTAGCCTGGAGTAGCCAGTGGGGCTCCTGGACCACCTTAGCATCACTTTGGAGGAGCAAGAAGAGAGGAAGAGAGAGGGGAGGAGAGAGATGAAAGACTAAGGCTGGATGAGAGAGACAGAGAGAGAGAGAATGGAAGGGAGGCCTCAGAACTGAATTCTGGGACACTCCCCCCAACTCCCCCCCCCCACACACACAGTAGTTCTAGAGGGCAAGATAGGGGTCCGGCTGCTAACTCTTCCCCCCTCAGAGTGCTTCATTAAACATCCCTCCAGTTCACTTCTCCAACCAAATGGTCCGGGTAAGGGAAATGGAGAGCCAAGCAAAGGTGCCGGGGATGGGGCTCACAACTGTCATACAGTCACTGAGTGAGAAGTCTTAAGCCATGCGGAGCAATGGTACAGCAGGTAGGGCACATGCCTTGCACGTCGCTGGCCCTCAGGTTCAATCCCCAGCATCCCACACAGCTCCCAGAGCACTGCCAGGAATCATTCCTGAGTGCAGAGCCAGGTGTGTCCCCCAAAAGCCAAAAAATTAAAATTAAAAAAGGAGGTGTAAAAAAGGAGGTGTTTGAGCCACGCTCCATCTGAGTCTCTAGGGAGGAGGTGTGCAAGGTACAGAGGTGGATGTTGCCGTGGGCTGGTCTCAATCCACAAAATTCTTGTCTTTTCTCGAATAGGGTTAAACACATATGAGAAATTTGGAGTTGTTCGTGATGCAATTTTTGCATTCTATTACGACCACCTGGGGTTCTTGCATAAGTTGACTCCGAACCTGATCGATGCCATTAGCTCCACCGTTGATGATGTTTTTAAGAAGGTCAGTACTGAAGCATTTCACCTGGTTTGACCTCGTAGACACAGAGTAATGTGGGGATGGGAAGGTATTTTCCTTAGGACAGAGATCAAAGTGCTGGGGCCGGGGAGATAGCACAGGGTCAGGCGCTTGCTTTGCCTTTGGCTGACCCAGATTCAATCCCTGGCACCCCATAGGGTCCCCTGATCCCCACCATGAGTGATCCCCGAGCACAGCCAAGTGTAGTCCAAACATAAGCAAAGCAACGATTCCCCCCAATACACCAGCAAAGACTCGGGTCCGTTTTTCTAGGTAGGGCTTCGTGCAGAGCCCTCGGCCTGGAGGGAAGGGAACTGAGGCTGGATCCTGATGTTCTGCTCTGCTCTCTAGGCTGACTGTGCAGGGCTGTGCTTCTGTTCACCTGGTGTGAGGTGTGCTCTGGGGCGGCCAGGTCCATGGACCGTAGGATGCTGGCATAGATTCGGGGGCCTGAGCTGCAGGATAGAGCAACCAAATCGCTAGGGGACTCAGTGTTTCAGGAGTTTCCTACATTGGAGAGGGAAATCTCAGCTTTAGTTTTTTGGTTGGTTGTTCTTTTCTTCTGGGGGGGTGCGGATGGGTGGGAGGGTGTTGGGGTCACAACCACACCCAGCTCTCCTCAAGGGTCACTCCTGGGTCTGCATTTGGGTGACTCCTAGAAGAGTTCAGAGGACCCTGTGCAAGGCCAGGGACTGAACCCGGATGGAACCTGAGTCAGCCTTGCGCAAAGCAAGCCCCCTTACCCTCCGCAGCGCTGCCCTGGCCCCCTTTCGTAAGTGAACTTCTCAACGACTCGAGTCTGGGGCTGGAGCAATAGCACAGCAGGTCGGGCGTTTGCCTTGCATGTGGCCACTCTGGGTTCAATCCCCAGCATCTCATATAGCCCCACCCCCTCCCCCCCAGCTCTGCCAGGAGTAATTCCTGAGTGCAGAGCCAGGAGGAACCCCTGCGCATCACTGGGTGTGGCCCGAAAAGCAAAAGAAGATGATTCAAGTGGAAGTGCCTGCCACAGAGGCAGGCTGGGGGTGTGAAGGGGTGGGAGAGCGACAGAGAGAGGGGGGACATTGGCGGTGGGAAAGGTACACTGGTGGAAGGATGGGTGTTGGAACATTGCATGACTGAAACCCAGTCATGAACGCCTTGTATCTCACAGTGATTTAATTAAAAAATAAATGATTCGAGTCAGAAGCCAAAAGGGGTTTTTGTACTCAGAATTTGTCCAAGGCACTCTTTTTTCTTTTTTTCTTTTTTTGGCTTTTTGGGTCACACCCAGTGATGCTCAGGCGTTCCTCCTGGCTCTGCACTCAGGAATTACTCCTGGTGATGCTTGGGGGACCATAAGGGATGCTGGAGATTCAGCCCGGGGTGGCCGCATGCAAGGAAACACCCTACCCAGTGTACCATCGCTCTGGTCCCGAGTTCAAGGCACTCTTAACTCAGCATTCCTCCCCCAGCTCCCTGCCTCCACCAAAAGCAGCAGCAGGCTCTCTGCTGGAGGAGAGCAAGCACAGACCTTTCTCCGGGTCTTTTGTGCAGGCCTGGGCAGGAGCCCTGTACACACACACCCATTTCCCTTGTCAGACAGACATGGGGACACCTGGTGACCTGCCTGCCTTCCCACACCATTGCTGGCACCAGTGTTTCTGCAGGCTGCCCGTGTCCCCTCCACATACACACATACACACACAGAGACACACAGACACACAGACACAGACACACAGAGACAGACACACACAGACACACACATACACACAGAGACACATAGACATACACAGACACACACAGACACACACAAACACAGACACACACACAGATACACACACAGATACACATAGGGACACACAGACACACACAGAGACACATAGACACACACAAACACACAGACACACACAGAGACCCACACACCACACACAAAGACACAGAGACACACACACACAGACACACACAGACACACACACACCACTCCCCAGCTCCAGTCACAGGCAGGATGCTCAGGAGGGGCTGCCTTGCCATTCCCAGAGTCCTAACATTAACATTGGCATGTTTTCCACATGTGTGTCTCTGTGTGTCTGTGTCTGTGTGTCTGTGATCCTCTGGCTGCTTCCCCCAACCTCTGGTGACCCAGGGGTCACACCCATGAGCCACCTCCTGCCGGCGCCAGACAATCTCCTCATGGGCCACCCTCCAGAACTCACGGCTGCTTCTCCCAGAAGGGAGCATAAAATGAGGCCCCCATAGCCATGCCACCGAGCCCCGCACCAGGGGGCGCCCCAGAGGGGGGCAGGTGAGAGCCCTCCCCGCCCCAAGAGACCCAGCCCCAGCAGCCAACCTCCACTACCCAACCGCCACCACGCTCCAGGCCGCTTTCCACATGCTCGGGCCGAGCCTCATGCATGAGTGAACCTATTCCTGGACATATCATCATGATATATATATATGTATATATATGTATATATATGTATATATGTGTATATATATATGTATATATATATCTGCCTCTCAGGGAGCCCGGCAAGCTACTGAAAGTATCCCACCCGCAGAGAAGAGCCTGGCAAGCTCCCTGTGGCATATTCAATATACCAAATACAGTAACAATAGCAGGTCTCATTCCCCTGACCCTGAAAGAGCCTCCAACCACTGGGAAAAACGAGTCAGGAGAGTACTAAAATCTCAGGGCTGGGGATGAATGGAGACGTTACTGGTGCCCACTCGAGCAAATTGATGAACAACGGGATGACAGTGATACAGTGATGTTTTCCCGGGCTCTTGTGCTCAGCAGCCAAGGTGAGGGCAAGCAGGCAGCATTTTATCGGGAGCAGAGAGCAAACAACTTCGAGCAGTGTTTCGTGACCGCTGGTCCATGCGCCAGGTATAGAAGGGTTGAAAACCGCTGTCTCCTAGCTGCATTAGAACTGGGCCCATTAGAAGTCCTTGGGTCCTGCTCAGGGCAGGTGGAGGAAGGCGGAGGAGCGCCGATTCAGAGGGTCACGATTTCACCGGGCTTTTCCTTCGGACATCTCTTGCACACCTGACTCTTGTTTTCCTGCCAGGAGTGATCCCTGAGTGCAGAGCCAGGAGCAACCTCAGAGCATCACTGGCTGTAGCCACACACACACAAAAAAAAAACCCTCCAAATAAGAAGTGTGCCCTGAATTGGGTTCCAACAGATGCATGGGCACACAGACACAGACACACACACACACACACACACACACACATACACACACACACCCCAGAAGACACATTCAAGTCTTCATTCTTCCCACTGTGCCACAGAGAGCACATGCTAACACCCCCCCCCCGCCCCCCGGGATGAACAGTCAGGCTGGTCTGACATGAGCCACAGAAAACGGAGCTGCTCTCCGCATTGGCCGTCTCTGACAGTTTCAACATGCACTTTTCCTCTTCCTTTTGCCAGAGTCCCGATCTGGGCTTCACCACCGCCCTCGCTCCACAGCTCCTGACCTTCCACGAGATCATCTTCTTTGCCTACGTGCCCCTGAACGAGCCCCAGATAAGCATACCCAAGAAGAAGTTCTCGAGCATCCACCAAGGCAAAGTTATCACCTACAGGTACCTGCTGATTCTCCTGCTGCCTACCTGAACTTGTGCCTGGGTTGCTCGGGTCAAGATGCTGAGCCTTACTCAGGGTCAATTTTGAGGTCAGGCAGCTCCAGTTCTCTGCAGGGGGTGTGTCCCAAGACCAAGTAGCTGAGTGCCCAGATAGCTGGCCTGATCCCCTCCTGCCTCTGAGAAACACCCAGCCCCTAACCCCGGACCCTCAGCCACAGCTCCACCACTGCAGCCTGCTGCTTACCCACCATGCTCCTGCCCGTGGCCATGCCCACGTGGCCTGCAAGCATGGCAGGTGAAGCAGAGGCCTGCCACAGGGCCAAGTTGGCAGAGAAGTTCCCATTCGTCCCCAGCCCTGAGATTTTAGTACTCTCCTGACTCGTTTTTTCCCAGTGGTTGGAGGCTCTTTCAGGGTCAGGGGAATGAGACCTGTTATTGTTACTGTATTTGGCATATGGAATATGCCAGTGGGAGCTTGCCAGGCTCTTCTCTGTGTACTTCCGGCCCTGCCTCTAGCTAGAGAAGGAACCACTGCAGGTTGTCAGAATCTGCTCCTGTCCCAGCTATGATACCCTGCTGAACTAACTCTATATCAGACATGTATGAGCTGTCGATGCATAGCTCTCTTTTGGGGGATCGGTGAGGGGGTACCAGGTATAAAACTCAGAGCCTTACAGCCAAGAAGACATACTCTACCACTGACTCACATCCCTGGCCCCATACAACACATATGGTTTCTTGTTTGGGTTTGGCTTGAGGGTCACACTCAGCCATGCAGCCTTGCTCCTGACGGACAGGCAAGGCAAGCCCCTTAACTCTATACTATTCCTCCAACACTCAACATATATCTTGACTTACAACCAACAGTTCCACGCACCATCGAAGAGCTCTCTGTGGGCTTGCCGAAGTCCGGCACCAGAGATATGCAAGTGCTGGCAGAGGTGTTGTTTGCAAAGATTGTAGAACTTTCTGTCTTTTGTGTTTAATGTCCACATATGGTTGTTGTGAATTAAAAATTTTTGAACGTGCGTGCACAGCATTAAGCCTTTTCCGCCCCAAGAATTTATCCAGCTATAGGAGTTTCTGTCTTCTTTTTAATGTCCACGTTAATCTTTTTGTTAATTTTTTTTTCCATTTTGGGGCCACACCTGTTGATACTCAGGAGTTACTCCTGACTTTGCACTCAGGAATCAATTCTGTTAGGGCTTGGGGGGACCATATAAGATGGTAGGTATTGAACCCGGGTCAGCCGCATGCAAGGCGAGAGACTTCCCCACTGTACTATCTCTCTAAACTCACCTTTTTTAAAGTTCCACCTTTTTTAATTATTAGCTTCTAATGTCCTAGATCTTTTTAAAATATAAGACAATTCTTTGAGGGTGGAGAACACTTGAAAATCAGAACAGCATGTTCCAAAGATCAGACTTTATCCTAAAGCTTGGGAACAGAGTGCCGGGGTTCACATCAGGGGGAGGGGCAAAGAGGCAGGCAAGGGTATAATGGAGTCAGTGGGACTTGAGTCCTGTAGGCATAGGAGCCCAGTGTCATGACGGAAGCAAAGTCGAGGTAGTTGGGAGAGAAGCACGTTGTTGGGGCTCGAGCAATAGCACAGTGAGTAGGGCATTTGCCTTGCACGCGGCAGACCCGGGTTTGATTCCCAGCATCCCATCTGGTCCCCTGAGCACTGCCAGGAGTGATTCCTAAGCACAGAGCCAAGAGAAACCCCTGTGCATCGCTGGGTGTAACCCAAAAAGAAAAAAAAAAAAAGAAGAAGAAGCACGTTGTTAAACATCATCAGTGGGGGCTGGTGAGATAGTGCAGGGGTGAAGGCAAGCCTTAGATGCTGCCAACCCAATTTCAACTCTCTCTGGAACCAATGGGTTTTCTGAGCACAGAACCAGGAGTAGCCCCAGAGCACTGTCAATGTGGACCCAACCCCTCCCCCAACACACACACACACACACACACACACACACACACACCGCAAAAAATCTTCAGTGTGGACTTCATTCTTCATTCCCTCATTCTTGTGGAATGTGGGTGTGGCTGTCAGGGCTTCTGGAAGTCTGGGGAGCTGTGGGGAGAGGTCACCCATCCGGACTCCAAGAAGGCCCAGAGTTCTCAACCCAAAAGACTGTCACCTGAAATGTCCAACAGTTTGGACAGAGATCTGCATCTCTGGGCAGATCACGCATGAGGCGGTGCCGTCGGGCCGTAACGTGGCAGCAGCTGTGGGGTGTGAATGCAGCTACGGGGGCTTGGGCAGAGCGGGGACGCAGCCCGCCCGCCTCCCGAGGTCATCCCCGAGTGTTCGGCCCGGAGCAGTGTGTCTGAGAAATGTTTGCGGCTAGTTGGTATCTCTTAAGATTGCATCCTGAGTCTCTGAAGCTGGGCCAGGAGGTGAGTGGACATGGCTGCTGTGGTGGAATCCCATTGGTTCTTTTCATTATGCATTTAACCTTTTTCCCCATGTTGCTTTTGGTTTTTTTTTTGTTTTTTTGGTTTTTTGGTTTTTTGTTTGTTTGTTTTTGGGTCACACCCGGCCAATGCACAGGGGTTACTCCTGGCTTTGCACTCAGGAGTTACTCCTGGCAGTGCTCAGGGGACCATATGGGATGCTGGGGATCGAACCCAGGTTGGCCGCGTGCAAGGCAAACGCCCTCCCCGCTGTGCTATTGCTCCAGCCCCACCCCATGCTGCTTTTGTGTGTCCGGTTTATTAGTTGTTCAAGTAGCTCACTTGTGACCCCTTCCTTTAATATCCCGACTGTCGGCACTTTCTATTTCTAATATTTGTCATAGTATTATGACAAGCATCTCTATGGGAAAACTTTTCTTCCATATACTATCTCAAATTGTTTCCTATTCTGGCGATCTTTAACTTATCGCCAGAATAGGAAGAAAATGTTAGAGCTCTTAATGCATAATGTCAAATTGCTTTCTAGGGTGCTTTTGCTAATTAGCAATGCCATTAGTAGTAAGTGAGCATATAGCCTGGTCAGTTACACTTTTTTTTTACTTTATTTAAACAGCCTGATTTACAAAATTGTTCATAAGACAGCTGTTTCGGGCATTCCATGTTCCAACAGCAGTCCCACCATCAGTGTGACTTTTCCACCACTGTCCCCAGTCTCCCACCATCCCCAAGCCTGCCCCCTTAGCAGGCACAAAATTGTTTACTTTTTATTGCTTGCTACAACATCATCACTGTCATCACTGTCATCCCGTTGCTCATCGATTTGTTCGAGCGGGCACCAGTAACGTCTCTCATTGAGAGACTAATTGTTACTGTTTTTGGCATATCCAATATGCCACGGGTAGCTTGCCAGACTCTGCTGCGAGGGCTGGATACTCTCGATAGCTTGCCGGGCTCTCCGAGAGGGGCGGAGGAATCAAACTTGGGTCAGCCGCGTGAAAGGCGAACGCCCAACCGCTGTGCTATTGCTCCAGCCCTTTGCTACGACATATACTAAAAAAATTACCTTTATATTAATAATTCCCTTTGTCAGAGGGGTTGTTGCTTAGATGTATGAGGTGGCACAGGCATGCTGGCTCTCTGAGGTCACACAGGTGATGAGACTCTGAGGTTGGACAGGGCTGGCTCTCTGAGGTCACACACATTAATGGTGGTATCAACACATTTGGCTGCACTGCTCCTTATTTTGGTTCCACTCACTGGCATTTCCCATCCATTCACAAGTCTCTCCCCTTAGCAGGTACAAAATATTTTACTTTATCTTGCTATTACAAGGAGTTATGAAAAAATAGATCAGTAAATTTTTGTGATCATTCTTGCATCTCACAGTAGCATTCCTCAAGTTATTGTCTGAGGATTTACTGAGCTGGTTGATGTTAGTTGTGTCTTCTGGGTTATTGTTTTGGCTCACTGAGCTTGGTGGTCTTCTATGCATCTTTACCATCAAATTTGCTGGGTGCTGACTGAGCTGACAGTACTGTGAAGGTTGGAGGTGTTGTGCAGCTGCATCTGTAGCCAGTAGTTTCAGAGCTGGAATAATTGGTGGCTTGGCGGCCTGATAAGTTTCTTTTTCTTTTTTTAAATTTTATTGAATCACCGTGAGATAGTCACAAGCTTTCATGTTTGGGTTACAATCTTACAATGATCAAACACCCATCCCTTTACCAGTGCACATTCCCCACCACCGATATCCCGGGTATAACCCCCTTTCCCACCCTCCCCCCTGTCTCTATGGCAGACAATATTCCCCATACTCTCTCTCTACTTTTGGGCATTATAGCTTGCAACACAGACACTGAGAGATCATCATGTTTGGTCCATTAACTACTTTCGTCATGCAGGCTTGATAAGTTTTAGTTGTGGAGTTTGACTGTTTCTATACTAGAAAACATCAGGTCTGGGTAGGGCTTGCCGGTCCTGCGGATGTCAGGGGAGGGAGGGGATTTGCCCCCATTCTGCGAAGGTGTCAGAGTTCTCATCCAAGACCAGTCTACCTGGGATATTTTTGTCAGCTTAGCGTTCTTTTCAAGATTAGTTGTGAAATCAACTCCAAAGGTATGATCCTCTAATATTTGATAAGGGAGCAAGAAATGTGAAGTGGAGCAAGGAAAGCCTCTCTAACAAATGGTGCTGGCACAACTGGACAACCACATGCAAAAGAATGGGCTTAGACCTCGATCTGACACCATGCACAAAAGTCAGATCAAAATGGATTAAAGACCTCAACATCAGACCACAAACCATAAGGTACATTGAGGACAAGGTCGGCAAAACCCTCCACGATATTGGAGATAAAGGTATCTTCAAAGATGACATGCAACTGACCAACCAAATGGAAACAGAGATAAACAAATGGGACTACATTAAACTAAAAAGCTTCTGCACCGCAAAAGATACAGTGACCAGAATACAAAGACAATCTACAGAATGGTAAAGGATATTCACCCAATACCCATCCGATAAAGGGTTGATATCAAGGGTATATAAGGCCCTGGTTGAACTCTACAAGAAGAAAACATCCAACCCCATTAAAAAATGGGGCGAAGAAATGAACAGAAACTTTCCCAAGGAAGAGATATGAATGGCCAAAAGGCACATGAAAAAGTGCTCTACATCACTAATCATCAGGGAGATGCAGATCAAAACAACCATGAGATACCATCTCACACCACAGAGACTGGCACACATCCAAAAGAACAAAAGCAACCGCTGTGGGAGAGGATGTGGGGAGAAAGGGACCCTTCTACACTGCTGGTGGGAATGCCGACTGGTTCAGCCCTTTCGGAAAACAATATGGACGCTTCTCAATAAATTAGAAATTGAGCTCCCATTTGACCCAGCAATACCACTGCTGGGAATATATCCCAGAGAAGCAAAAAAGTATAGTCAAAACGACATCTGCACTTATATGTCCATCGCAGCACTGTTTACAATAGCCAGAATCTGGAAAAAATCCGAGTGCCCTAGAATGGATGACTGGTTAAAGAAGCTTTGGTACATCTATACAATGGAATACTATGCAGCTGTTAGAAAAAATGAAGTCATGAATTTTGCACATAAGTGGATCAACATGGAAAGTATCATACTAAGTGAAATGAGTCAGAAAGAGAGGGACAGACATAGAAAGATTGCACTCATCTGTGGAATATAAAACAACAGAGTAGGAGACTAACACCCAAGAATAGTAGAAATAAGTACCAGGAGGTTGACTCCATGGCTTGGAAGCTGGCCTCACATTCTGGGGAAAAGGCAGCTCAGATAGAGAAGGGAACACCAAGTAAACTGTGGTTGGAGACCATGCGGGGGAAGGGTGATGCGTGCTGAAAGTAGACTAGAGACTGAACACAATGGCCACTAAACACCCTTATTGCAAACCACAACACCCAATTGGAGAGAGAGAACAAAATGGAATACCCTGCCCCAGAGGCAGGGTGGGGTGGGGGGAGATGGGATTGGGGGGGTGGGAGGAATGCTGGGTTTATTGGTGGTGGAGAATGGGCACTGCTGAAGGGATGGGTTCTCGAACATTGTATGAGGGAAACACAAGCACAAAAATGTACAAATCTGTAACTGTACCCTCACGGTGATTGACTAATTAAAAAATAAATTAATTTTAAAAAAGTCTTTGAATAAAGAATTCTGTTGACCTAAAGTGAGTAATTAAATTGGAAACAGGAAAAAAAGATTAGTTGTAAATTATCTATTGATATATTTCAGTGCTATGCTTGTGAGATAGAGTAAACTTGCCATGATCTGAAGAGGGAGGATGTGTCCATCTTCAAAATGAAATGGCTAAAAAAAGAAAAAGAAAAAAAGTTAGTTGTGGAGCTGGGCTCCTGATCAATTCTTGTCACTTTGAATCCTCTGTTGTAAATATGTTAAGTAAAAAATTCTATCCCATTGCTGTAATTGACATTTTGTTCATTAAAAACTGGGATGAATAAATGTTAATTAGATGCTTATTTGTTAGATGCTGTATTTATAAATTATATGCTCACAAAGTTGCTGTGTTATCACTATTTTACCAAATTGCTTAATGTTTTATTGGTTTGGTTTTTAGCAAAACTGGAAGAGCTCATATAAAAAAGATACTTTTTCACAACAATATTCCAGGATTTTTATCTTCAGTTATTGCAGAAATTATAAGACCTTTTGGAGTAGAGAGAACACAGGAGAGTTCTTGTTTACGTAGTTCCCTTAGGATCAATCCAACTGATGGTTTATACTATCTGCTTACTCTTAAATCATACGGTAAGTGTAACATTATAATACATCTCTAGTAGCTAGAAAAATTAGTAGTATCCTTTTGGAAGATTGTTAATGTACATTTATATAACTGTATATTTCAAAATAAGCCCACTAATAATTTGCATAAGAAAGATACAGATTTATATTCCTGGAGAAATTCTTTACCTCTAATAAGTTTTTTTTTTAATTTTTATTTTTTATTCACCGTGAGATACAGTAACAAAAATTTCATGTTTGAACTTCGATCATACGGTCATCCAACACCCGTCCCTTCACCAGGGCACATTTTCCACCACCAAAATCCCCAGTATTCCCCCACCCCCATTTCATACCTCCCCCTGCTTGTATGGCAGACAATTTGCAAGATATTCTTTCTCTACTTTATTTACCTTCGATATTTTGAGACCAGTCCTACCTCCCCTCAGATCTGCTGAAAATACAATTGCTAGACAACGTGTTTTGTATTGCTTGTTGTGGATATAATATAATGTTGCGTGGCCGCTTTTGTGGCTGTGTGCTTTAGGAATTCTAAGATTTTAATAATTAGGGTCTAAAAAAATTGCTGCGGTGGTTGCTCGTGTCCGAGATTCCTGTGTGTGTCTCTGGATCGTGGCCACATGGGAGCTGGTGCCTCTTGCTGGCCTCTAGAAAATGGCGACCACTGGAGCTCTTAGACGGCAGGCGGTGGGACGGCACCTACCCCCGTCTGGAGTGGTCCAGCAGAGAAGGCCTATTGCAAAGTCCCGGGCCATCTTTGCTGCAAGTTGCTCGGGTCCGAGATTCCTGTGTGTGTCCTGATAAGTTTTTTTTAAGCAATAACTTTATTGAATTGAATATGGTCCCCTGTGCAGGAATAATTTCCGAGGAGCAGTAGCAGTGGTGGCAGCCCCCACTCTTTCTAGAAACACTTTCTCCTCCACTCACTTCTGAAATACAGTGAAGAAGCCCCAAAGCCTTAAGACCTCTACTTTCCTGGGTTATGCATTCCCTCCTTGATCTCTGACTAACTGCCCTTTATTTAAATGAGGATTTGTGGAACTGATGAGTTGGGTCATGTTCCCTGTGCAAAATAACGCTTTGTACAACTACCAAATGTAAATAAATTACTGGCTAGAGGTGTTGATTATCTTAACCCTCCCCCTATTTTTTCGGTAACAAGTCCACTGTAAGAAATGGTGTTGATTTCTCAAAAATATTGAAAATAGAATTACTAAATGATTCAGCAACTTTGTATCTGTGTATTTAAACAGAGAAAATGTAAATGCCAAATTTTTTATTTAATAAAGTAGTTCACAATATTTGATTATATTTAATATTCAAACACCAGTCCCACCACCATTACACCTTCCCACTACCATATTTCAGATGGTTCCATCCCAAACCCCAGTGCCTGCCCCAAAGCAGAACTGAAATAATATCTTTTGCGTTGTTTGTTATGAAAAACTGCTGAAAACGCTATAAAAAAGGAATTCGTAAAGGAAAGAGTGTGACAATTGTTGTATTTTACCCAGGGGCCATTAAGACCTTCTATAAATCTGTAAAAAGAAAAATTTCCCTCTAAGATTGATCGCCTCCTACTTTGAACATTATTTAGCTATTTTTTAAAAAACAATTCTGGAACCAGAGTGATACACAGTGGGTAGGCCTCTTACTCTGCACATGGCCAATCCAGGTTTGGCCCTGGCACCCCACATAGGTCCCTGAGCCTATCAGGAGTGATCCTTGAGCACAGAGCCAGAAGTAAGTAAGCACCATCCCCCAAAAATAAAGGGAAGCAAGTCTTATCATGTGCAGTAACTTGGATAGAATTTAAGGGTGTTATGCTAAGTGAAATAATACAGACTAAGAAAGACAAATACCCTATGACCTCACTCATATGAGAAACATGAAAAACAAATATGTGAAACGTGAAAAATAAACAGCAAAGAAAATAAAGAGTTGCAGGGTCAAATGGTGGTTGCCAGAGAAGGGTATTGAGAGTTAGGATAATAGGTGGTGGTGATCCACACAGCTGCACTTGATTCTAGCAAACCAATGTTACGGACAGTGATGCGAAGCATGGTGCCTATAGTAAACAGTACTGCCACCTACTCTGCCATTCATTATTTACTCTGCAATAAATCAGCATTAATATATCTCAAAGTGCTAAGAAATCTCAACAGTTCTCATCACAAGAAAATAACATTTAACATGAACATTGACTAAAGTGATTGTGGTCATCACAGTACTCACAAATCACTGTATCACTGTCATCCCGTTGTTCATCAATTTACTTGAGCAGGCACCAGTAACGTCTCTATTCCTCCCAGCCCTGAGATTTTAGCAGCCTCTCCTTACTCATCTTTCTCAACGATTGGAGGCTCTTTCAGGGTCAGGGGAATGAGACCTATCATTACTGTTTTGGGCAATCAAACATGCCACGGGTAGTTTGCCAGGCTCTGATATATATATATATATATATATATATGCATGATTTATTGCTTACTGTCTGAATTCCACCAAATATGGTGTGGGGATTATGGAAAATGGGCAGGAAGTGTCTTATAATGTGTCCAAAAGTGGCCTGGAGCATGGTGGCGGTTGAGTGGTGGAGGTCAGCTGCCGGGGCTGGGTCCCTTGGAGTGGGGAGGGTTCTCACCCGCCCCCCTCTGGGGCACTCTGAGTGAAAACAGCCTGGCTCAGAGTCCCAATACCCACAAATAGCTAATCATTATGTTTACACCTAAAACTAATACAATGTTTTATGTCAGTTATATTGCAAAAGAAAAAAATTTGAGTGCTGGAACCAAAGAGATAGTACCACGGTCAGGTGCTCACTTTGCATGTGACCAACCCAGGTTCAAGTCACAGCACCACATATGGCCCTCCCAGAACCACAAAGAATGATTTCTGAGGATAGAATCAGGAGTAATCCCAGAGCAGAGCTGAGTATGGCCCCAAAACAAAACAAAATTAAAACTAAATAAAGGCTTAATGTATGATCATGTTATGAAACCAGATGAGATGCTCTGGAAAATGAATAGAAATGAATTGGAAAGGAAATGGACTAACGTCTCATCCCAGCATTTAGTGGTAAGAGAGATGGAAAGAATCAAGACCAGCCAGTTGGTGTTCTCAGAGAAGATCTTGGAATAGATCTCAGAAGTAAGGTGGAGAAGGTGTGTCCCTTCTGCAAGCTCAGGGCACTACAGAAAGGAAGTAGCCTCGAAACTGTTCGGAAGGTTTTTGACAAAGATCTAGATAAGGCTAAGGTAATGATTAACCTCTTAATCACATCAACAAAATTCGGATTAGGTTAATGATCAATAAAGAATAATTAGAGAATTGAAGACAGTAAGTCAAGCCAACTCTATTAAAGGATTTCTCTATAAAGTCTAGAAGAGTAATGAGGTGGGAGGAAGGGAAAAAGAATTGTGCTGATTTGTTCAAAAATGGGAGAAATTGGGAGCATCTGTGCCTAATTAAGGGAATTGTGAGATTCTCTTCTGACTCCATCTCTGTATATTTCAGTGAGGTGAGTAGTTGTGTTGATCTGTTTCTAAATCTATCAGAAATATTGACTCTGATGACTTCTGGCTTCCTACTTATCCTCTCAGTGGCTTCTCTCTGATTTATATTTTTCTCTTTGGTTGAATCTTTTCCCTCTTTTTCCTTACTTGACTGTGTTACTTATGGCCCTGCCCTCAAATGTCTTTTCTTTTTCATCTTCATGCTTTCCTAAGCAACCAATTATTCATCCACTCAACAAATATTTATTAACCACCTTCTATGAAATAAGATGACTCTAGCACAGGCAAACCCTATCTAACTTAGACCTCCCTTGTATTACGTCAATCAAAATTCTAAGTTATTAAAGTTCTTAATACTCATCGGCTGACAAAATCAACTTTCTTACCGTTATTTAGCCGTTCCTGGTTTTTTTCCAGTTGGAAATTTTACAGAGCAAGTTTCAGAGTAATGGTTAAGTATAGGTTTATGGTTGGTATCTTTGTGATGTATTTCATATAAAAATATTTAAATTATGCTCTGAAATATGTGGAATGTTTTCTCAGTTGAAGATCAGAGTGTACAGTGGGTAAGGCATTTGCCTTGCACGCGGCCAACCCAGGTTCAATTCCCAGCATCCCATATGGTCCCCTGAGCACCGCCAGGAGTAATCCCTGAGTGCAGAGCCAGGAGTGACCTCTGTGCATCGCCAGGTGTGACCCAAAAAGCAAAAAAACAAAAAGAAGATCAGAGTGTAAAAGTTCATGTAGTGGGGCCGGAGCAATAATACAGTGGGTAGGGCATTTGCTTTGTATGTAGCCAACTCGAATTTGATCATTGGCACCTCCAGAAGTAATTACTAAATGCAGAGCCAAGAGAAACCTATGAGCATCATTGGGTGTGACCCAAAATGCCAAAAGAAAAAGTTCAAGTAGCTATTCTTTAGTGCATTTTCAGTGTATTCTTTAGTAATGTAGTATTTAATATGACTCAGTATTTTGTATTGAATAGCATATCCAATAGTATGCTTAGATAATCACAACTGTTTTGTTTTCTACCAAATACCTGTCTTTTAGATCCCAGTGTCATTTCCATGTTTGAAAAAGACGATGCAGAGAAGACCGTGGTGATCATTGGTTACAGCAGCTTCCTAATCACAAAAATTATAAATGATACTAATGCCTTAGCTCTGCCTACTATGCCTTCAATAGTACCCAAGAACATGACCTTTCGAAGTAAATCCTGGTTCCTATATGACTTTGGGTTGGCCGTTAAACGCAAATGGAATATATTTACAAATCCGTGCAATTACTGGCTGCAGCCACTTGATGATTCGCTAGCTCTTAATGTCCAGAAATATATTGACTTGGGGGAATCTCAAACTTTTAAAGTTAAGGTCATACCTTCTCTAAGAGGTAAGTTGATTTTTAGTGGGAAATATCTAAAGGAGTTACCATGACTTCATGAATGTGAAATATATTGATCGTTCCTTTAGTTTCAGTTTCCATGCTAGCAGACATTCTACTAGTCACAGTCATTAACTTCTAGTAATTGAATACTTGTTCATGTGAAGTTTTTTACTAAATGATCTTATGCCTTTTTAATTGAATATAACAACCCCGAGAGATTAGCTTATGACACTCATTTTACAAGTAAGTAAAATTAGATTAAGCTAGCAGTTCAAATTTATACTTAGCCTGGGTTTTTGCTAATCTCTAAAAATAAACCTTGGTGTTGTTATAATTATTATTTTGGGATACTTTGGGGATATACATGGTAGTCTTTGGGGGCCACTCCTGGTTCTGTGCTCAGGGTCACTCCTGGTAGGTCTGAGAGTATCAAATGTGGTGTTGGGGATCAAACCAAGGTCAACTACATGTAAGACAAATTCCTTAACCCTGTTCTATGCCTCTAGCTCCTGTTATAATTGTATTAGGCACTTGTTGTCAAGTAAGAAAGGCTTTTAAATCATGTCTGTTTATTTGCATTTCCCATGTCTGTTAGAAGGGTGATGTGAACTTATGAATGATGATGGAGAAGTAGCACTGTCACTGTCATCCCATTGTTCACCGATTTGCTTGAGCGGGCGCCAGTAATGTCTCCACTCATCCTAGCCCTGAGATTTTAGCAGCCTCTCTTTTTTTTAATTTATTTATTTTTAATTAGTGAATCACCGTGAGGGTACAGTTACAGATTTATACACTTTTGTGCTTATGCTTCCCTCATACAAGGTTCGGGACCCCATCCCTTCACCAGTGCCCATTCTCCACCACCAGTAAACCCAGCATCCCTCCCACCCTCCCCAATCCCATCTCCCCCCACCCCACCCTGCCACTGTGGCAGGGCATCCCCTTCTGTTCTCTCTCTCTAATTAGTTGTTGAGGTTTGCAATAAAGGTGTTGAGTGGCCACTGTGCTCAGTCTCTAGCCCTCATTCAGCCCGAAACTCCCTTCCCCCGCATGGCCTTCAACTACATTATAGTTGGTGATCCCTTCTCTGAGTTGCCCTTTCCCCAGAATGTGAGGTCAGTCTCCAAGCCATGGAGTCAACCTCCTGGTACTTATTTCTACAGTTCTTGGGTGTTAGTCTCCCACTCTGTTATTCTATATGCCATAGATGAGTGCAATCTTTCTATATCTGTCTCTCACTTTTTGACTCATTTCACTTAGCATGAAACTTTTCATGCCGATCCACTTGAATACAAAATTCATGACCTCCTTTTTTCTAACAGCTGCATAGTATTCCATTGTATAGATGTACCAAAGTTTCCTCAACCAGTCATCTGTTCTAGGGCATTCGGGTTTTTTCCAGATTCTGGCTATTGTAAACAGTGCTGCAATGAACATACATGTGCAGATGTTGTTTCGATTATACTTTTTTACATCTCTGGGATATATTCCCAGCAGTGGTATTGCTGGGTCAAATGGGACCTCAACCTCTAGTTTTTTGAGAATCGTCCATATTGTTTTCCAGAAGGGCTGAACCAGTCGGCATTCCCACCAGCAGTGTAGAAGGGTCCCTTTCTCCCCACATCCTCTCCAACAGCAGTTACTTTTGTTCTTTTGGCTGTGTGCTAGTCTCTGTGGTGTGAGGTGGTATCTCGTGGTTGTTTTGATCTGCATCTCTCTGATGATTAGTGATGTAGAGCACTTTTTCATGTGCCTTTTGGCCATTCGTATTTCTTCCTTGGTAAAGTTTCTGTTCATTTCTTTGCCCCATTTTTTAATGGGGTTGGATGTTTTCTTCTTGTAGAGTTCAACCAGTGCTTTATATACCATTGATATCAACCCCTTATCTGATGGGTATTGTGTAAATATCCTTTCCCGTTCTGTGGATAGTCTTTGTATTCTGGTCACTGTATCTTTTGCGGTGCAGAAGCTTTTTAGTTTAATGTAGTCCCATTTGTTGATCTCTGTTTTTGCTAGATTGCTTAGTTCCGTGTCACCTTTGAAGATTCCTTTATCTTCAATATCGTGGAGGGTTTTGCCGACCTTGTCTTCAATGTACCTTATGGTTTGTGGTCTAATGTTGAGGTCTTTAATCCATTTTGATCTGACTTTTGTGCATGGTGTCAGGTCAAGGTCTAAGCCCATTTTTTTGCATGTGGTTGTCCAGTTGTTCCAGCACCATTTGTTGAAGAGACTTTCCTTGCTCCACTTCACATCTCTTGCTCCCTTATCAAAGATTAGATGATCATACATTTGGGGTTGTGTGTAGGGATATTCCATCCTGTTCCATTGGTCTACGGCTCTGCCTTTGTTCCAGTACCATGCTGTTTTAATTGTTACTGCTTTGTAGTAAAGTTTGAGGTTGGGGAGGGTGATGCCTCCCATCATCTTTTTCCCAAGAATTGTTTTAGCTATCCGTGGGCGTTTGTTGTTCCATATGAATTTTAGGATTGCTTGATCTATTTCTTTGAAGAATGTCATGGGTATACTTATAGGGATTGCATTGAATCTGTATAATGCTTTGGGGAGTATTGCCATTTTGACAACATTGATTCTCCCTATCCACGAGCAGGGTATATGTTTCCATTTCCTCATGTCCTCTTTTATTTCATGGAGTAGCGTTTTATAGTTTTCTTTGAAAAGGTCTTTTATTTCCTTGGTTAAGCTGATTCCGAGGTACTTGATTTTCTGGGGTACAATTGTGAATGGGATTGCTTTTTTCATGTCCCTTTCCTCTGCCTCATTGTTTGTGTATAGGAAGGCCATGGATTTTTGGGTATTGATTTTGTAGCCTGCAACGTTACTGTATAAGTCTATTGTTTCTAAGAGTTTCTTAGTAGAGGCTTTAGGCTTCTCTAGATATAGTATCATATCGTCTTTAGCAGCCTCTCTTTACTCGTCCTTCCCAATGGTGCCTCACTGGAGGCTCTTTCAGGGTCAGGGGAATGACAGCCATCATTGTTACTGTTTTTGGCATATCGAATACACCACAGGGAGCTTGCTGGGCTCTGCCATGTGGGTGGGATATTCTCAGTAGCTTGCCGGGCTCTCCGAAAGGAAGAAGTAGCATAGAAGAAAAATATTGAAAAGCAAGAAAATGTTATAAAATAACAGAGCTAAAAAATAATTGGTAAATATAGATAGGCAGAAAAGAAATAAAAGTCCCGTTTCCTTAAGTGAAGAGAAACACAAAGGCCAAGAAATTAGCTTGGGAGTGGTATCTTGAAGAGAGGGAAGCCCAGAGGTTAGCCTCAGAGGCTGTGGGGTGAATGTTAATGCCAGAGCCTGGCAGAAGATTGTATATTGGGCAGTTCTGCTTTGTGCCAGAAGTTTGGAATTGAAACTGCAAAATAAAGTTGAGATTGCTAAGGTGATAGCATCAGAAAAACTCTACCACTAGTTCCAAGTAGCAAAAGGGACTATCAACTCCATGGGACTCAAAGTAATAATAAGGATTTCCTGTCCCAACCCACAAAAATATTCATTCGAAAGGACACATGCATGCCATCGTTCATTGTAGTAATTAGTATAATAGCGGGGTTATGGAATTAACCTAACTGCCCAACAACAAATGAGAGGAAAATGAAGCTGGGGGTCTATATATATGATGGAATACTATGCAGCCACAAGGAATGGTGAAATCATGTAATTTGGATGGGAGTGGAATATATCGTGTCAAGTGCAATAAGTCAAAAATTGAAGGTCAAATACCAGATGACCTCACTTCTCTGTAATATATAGAACAACGTGACAAGGAATGCAATGTACCAAAGGTGAGAAAACCCTTGGCTCTAGGTTATAGAAATGAAAAGACCAGAAAAGGAGAGAGATGATAGTGGGGAGTAAGAAAAGGATGAGGAAGACAGGAGGTAACAGGTGCAAGTGTCAGGAACCTCGGACCTATGGGTGGTGTTGAGATAACATATACATGTGTTTCTCAACCCCAAAGCCATCAATACACATGGAACCCAAACCATAGTGATTAAACTTAAAAAACATGCCTGTTAAGGAGGCAGGCAGGGAGATGGGAGGGAACCTGGGAACGATGATGGAGGGAGGCTGACACTGGTTGGTGTTGGAACATTGAATGCCTAAAACTGTGTTCTGGGCACAGAGTTTAAATCCTGGTTCCTAAAATTGGGGGGGGGGGGAATTATTAGAAGAGGAAGGAAGGAAGGAAGGAAGGAAGGAAGGAAGGAAGGAAGGAAGGAAGGAAGGAAGGAAGGAAGGAAGGAAGGAAGGAAGGAAGGAAGGAAGGAAGGAAGGAAGGAAGGAAGAAGGGAGGGAGGGAGGGAGGGAGGGAGGGAGGGAGGGAGGGAGGAGGGAGGGAGGGAGGGAGGGAAGGAGGGAGGGAGGACGGCAGCTAACTCTTAGATTGTGTAACACCTTGTTTTCCCATCAGAGGCAGAAATCCGGCCCCCAGAAAGCACACACACAAGGCTTCCCTGTAGGAATCCTTTTATAGCCCAGGGAACAGCCCCCTGGAAAAATCCACTTTCTAAATATAAATTAAGGAAAATAATTTTAACCACCATTTCCTTTATGTAAAGAAATGGCCTTACGTAAATGAACATAAGGGAGAATCAACTGGCATTGATCAACATAAGGAGAATCAACATAAGGAAGCAGAAACATATCATCTTGAGATTATAAACACGATTATGGAAAATAAACACGTAAAATTCTTGAAGATATTAAAAGAAGATATAGAACACAATGAAAGAGCAAAGCACTAATTTTTATTTATTTTTTTTTTCATTTTACAACCAATGAATGTTTTTTTTTTTTTAATTTATTTATTTTTAATTAGAGAATCACCGTGAGGGTACAGTTACAGATTTATACACTTTTGTGCTTATACTTCCCTCATACAAAGTTTGGGAACCCATCCCTTCACCAGTGCCCATTCTCCACCACCCGTAAACCCAGTGTCCCTCCCACCCTCCCCAATCCCATCTCCCCCCCACCCCACCCTGCCACTGTGGCAAGGCATTCCCTTCTGTTTTCTCTCTCTAATTAGCTGTTGTGGTTTGCAATAAAGGTGTTGAGTGGCCACTGTGCTCAGTCTCTAGCCCTCATTCAGCCCGCAACTCCCTTCCCCCACATGGCCTTCGACTACAATGTAGTTGGTGATCGCTTCTCTGAGTTGACCTTTCCCCGGAACGTGAGGCCAGCCTCGAAGCCATGGAGTCAACCTCCTGGTACTTATTTCTACAGTTCTTGGGTGTTAGTCTCCCACTCTGTTATTCTATATACCATAGATGAGTGCAATCTTTCTATGTCTGTCTCTCTCTTTCTGACTCATTTCACTCAGCATGAAACTTTTCATGCCCATCCACTTAACTACAAAATTCTTGACCTCCTTTTTTCTAACAGCTGCATAGTATTCCATTGTATAGATGTACCAAAGTTTCCTCAACCAGTCATCCGTTCTGGGGCATTCGGGTTTTTTCCAGATTCTGGCTATTGTAAACAGTGCTGCGATGAACATACATGAAAGCACTAATTTTTAAAGCTTACTTTTTTATAAAAGCAAAAGAAAAACAAGAACAAAGAGCCTGAGAGATAGTCCAGCAGGAAGGGTGCTTGCCTTGCATACAGTCAAGCCAGGTTCATCCCTGGCACCCCACCCTGGCACAGAGCCAGTTATAAGCCCTGAGAACTGCCAGTTTTTGCCCCAAAACAAAAATCAGAATCAAAAATCAGCTTATATATATGATAGTTATAGGCTTTGAAAAAAATGGAGAACTTCTGTTTCTGGTTCATCAGAAACTAATTTACTGTAAACTAAATTTCCTTCTAAAAAAACCTAATTTTCATCAGGAGTAAGCCCTGAGTATTACCAGGTATGGAGCCCCACACACACACAAAAAAATTTTTTTTCAAGTCCTTAGACACCTGCCTGAATGTTTTATATGATTAGTGTTACATTTTCTGAAAGTTTGAGCTTTCTGGTTTTAATTTTTCATCTATTTTTGTAATTTATCTAGATTTGTAGGTTGTTAGCTAGTTGTTCCATCATCACTTATTGAATAATGTGTCCTTGCTTCACTCATTGTCAAATACAACTTTATCTTTGTATATAATTTTTTCTGGGTTTTTTCATTCTATATTTTAATATCTATATTCTAGCACAAGTCCCGTAATATCCTAATAATGTTCGATTTTTTTTTTTGCTTTTTTGGGTCACACCTGGCGATGCACAGGGGTTACTCCTGGCTCTACACTCAGGAATTACTCCTGGCGGTGCTCAGGGGACCATACAGGATGCTGGGAATCGAACCCGGTTCGGCCGCGTGCAAGGCAAACGCCCTACCCGCTGTGCTATCGCTCCAACCCCATCCTAATAATGTTCGCTTTAAATTTTATTGCCTTGACTGTCAAATAGCATAATAAATTTCACACATTTGATTTGAAGCAAATAGAACCAGCAGAACAATCCTCTTGTCTCTTTGTGGAAGAAGAAAAAAATAACTAAAGAAAAAGAGCGTGCATGGTCTCTGAACATTAGCAACTCCTGGGAGCTTGTCAGAAAGTGAAATCTCTCAGGTTATATAAAAATTTTAGTTCTTTTGTCCTCTGTTCTTGAAGACTTTTGGAATTGAAATTTTGATAGGGATTGAGTAAAATCTGTATAATGCTTTGGGTGAACATTCCTTTCACCAATGGCAATTCCTCCCATCCACGAACTTGAAATTCCTTTCCATTTCCTTGAGTCTTCTAGTCCTCTTAATAGTGATGTGTAGGGGGCTGGAGCGATAGCACAGCGGGCAGGGCGTTTGCCTTGCATGTGGCCTATCTGGGTTCGATTCCCAGCTTCCCATATGGTCCCCCAAGCACCACCCGGAGTAATTCCTGAGTGCAGAGCCAGCAGTAACCCCTGTGCATCGCCGAGTGTGACCCAAAAATCCTCTCCCCCCAAAAAATATAGTGAAAGGTGTCTTTCACCTCCTTTGTTAAATCCAGTCTTAGGTACTGAATGTTTTAGGACATAATATAAATGGGACTTTTTAATTCCTTCTCTTCTAGTTTCTTTTTGCATGTAGGAATGCAACTGATTTTTGTGTGTTGATTTGTGACCTGCTACTCTGTTGTTTCTTAAAGTTTTAATGGCATCCTTAGTGTTCTCTGTATGTGTTATCACTTCATCTGCAAATAGTGATCCTTCTAAGTTCTTTTCCACTTTGGATCCTTTCGTTTATTTTTCTTGCTGAACTTCTGCTCAGGTTAAGATTTCTACTACGCTGAGCAACAGTGTGAAAATGAACATCCTTACCTTGGACCTAATCTCAGAGGAAGCCACTGAATGCGAAGCTAGCTGAAGGTTTGAGATAGAAGGCCTTTACTATAGTGAAGGAAGTAATGTGTCACTGTCAGTCATCCTGTTGCTCATCGATTTGTTCTAGCAGGCACCAGTAATGTCTCTCATTGTGAGACTTATTGTTACTGTTTTTGGCATATCCAATATGCCATGGGTAGCTTGCCAAGGCTCTGCCCAGCGGGCGCAATACTCTCAGTAGCTTGCCGGGCTCTCCGAGAGGGGCGGAGGAATCGAACACAGGTTGGCCACGTGAAAGGCGAACGCCCTACCACTGTGCTATCACTCCAGCCCCCACTTATGTGATAATTTTTTAATTACGGTGGTTGCTGAATCTTGTCAAAAGCTTTCTCTGTGTCTATTGATACGATCTTATGATTTAGGGGTCACCTCCCATGCAGAGTTCAGGGGTCCTGCTGGGGTCACTCCTGGTGATCTTTAGTCAGGCCAGATGTTTTAGTGCTAGGGCCTGCCAACATGATGCTACCCAGAGCCAGTGGTGCCAGGAGCCACCAAGGCCACCAAACTGGTGCCGAGGGCTCTTCAGGGCTATACCCACAGTGTTCAGGAAGCTACGCCATGCTGGGAATCAAACTTGGATCCTAACTTTTTTGGTTTGTTTGCTTTAAAGTCACAGCCAGTGGTGCTCGGGTTATTTCTGGCTCTGCACTCAGAGATTATTCTTGGTGGTGCTTGGAGGACTATATATATATATATATATGGGATGCCGAGGATTAAACCCAGGTTACTGCATGCAAGGCAAGCACTCTCCATGCTGTACTATTTCTTGGCCCTGTATTTTTCACTTTTTGAATGAGAGCTTCACCCCTGGATAGAATTTAAAAACAAAAACAACAAAAATAATGCAGCATGACAATGAAGCTACAGCAAAATCAAGTTGACTTCAGGAGCCACAAGAAACTACTAACGACAAGCTCTGTTCTAGACATACCCCAGGTTTCTTTTACCCTTAAGGAGAACTTTCTAGTCTGATTAACCGACTGCTGGCCTCTTGAAGTCATGCCCACAGCCTGGCTTTGGCCACCCTGCCCGGTGTCTGCTATATTTGGGGATTCTGCCAAGTTCCTTGAGGATGAAGAAGAGAAATCCCTCATCGACTGACTTGTTTCAGTTTAATAGCAGGTTAAGAAATTCTGCTTAAGAGTGAAATCCCTTTTTTCTGAGCTGAACCTTCAAACAGATTTGAGCCAACTGGAGAAATGCTGGTGATAAGACAGCTGAGCTTAAAAGCACGTTTTATTTAGCTCTTCTGAATATCCACTTCCACTCATTAGTCGTTTGTTTTCTATCCATCTCCAAGATTGCCCTGGGTCTGATGGCACAGAGGAGAAACCCAAAAGGTTCTTGGCATCTTATCAAGAGCCAAATTATCTCATAGATTTACATTGTCCCCTCATGTTGGCCTCCAGCAAGGTCTGTGTTCCCTCCAGCTCATCTACTCTGCCTCTGGCTTCAGCTACAGATAATCAATTCCATAGCCACATAAAGGGACTCCTAGGTTTCTTGGAAAGAACTAGAACAAGTAAAATGTTTGGGCCACTCCTTGCCTCCCACCCCAGATTCACATACAGGAGGATGGAACAGCTACTGGAATTCTGCAGGAATGAATGGATGAATAAATTAGAGCTTGAAAAGGATAGGTCTTCTTTGAACTCTGAATAAATCTGTGTGGACAAGAACTTTTGTTGGGGGGAAGATTTTTTAAGGACTTTCCCAATTTTCTTCATAATTAAGTGTCTATTTAGGTTTTCTATTCCCTCCTGATTCAGTTTTGGAAGGTTGTGTGATTCTAAAAATTCATCTATTTCGTCTTTGTTCTCCAATTTCATGACATCATGTTGTTCATAGGACTCTTAATGGACTTTTGTATTTCTGAGGTGTCTATTGTAATGTCTCCATTTTCAATCCTCATCAAATCTGGGCCTTCTCTGGGCCTTTTTTTTTTTTTTTTTTGCTTTTTGAGTCACACCCTGCAATGCACAGGGGTTACTCTTGGCTCATGCTCTCAGGAGTTACTCCTGCTCATGCTCAGGGGACCATATGGGATGCTGGAAATCAAACCCAGATCAGCTGTGTGCAAGGCCTACCTGCTGTGCTATCACTCCAGCCCTGGCCTTCTCTTTTTTTTTCCCTCGGAAGTGTAGCTAAGAGTTTGTCAACCTTGCTTATTATTTTAATATCCAGGTCCCGGTTTCATTACTCTTTGTCTTTTTTTCTTGATTTCTGTATCATTGATTTGAGTTCTAATTTTTATTATTCTCTTTCATTTTTTTAGTTTCATTAATCTTATTCTAGTTTCTTAATATGTGAGGCCAGGTTATTGATTTGAGCTTTTACTTGTTTCCGGATGTAAATCTGTGTTTTTATGAACATCCCTCCTAGTCCTGTTTTGCCGTGTCTGTAAGTCCTTACAGCCTGTGTCTTCATTCTCATTAATTTCCCAGGGATCCTTTCACTTTATTGAGTGAGGTGCTTGACTTGCACATGGATGAACCCAGCTTCATCCCCAGCACCACATATATTTCCCCAGTACTTCCAGGAGTGACCCTGAGCACAGAGCCAGGAGTAAGCCCTCAATACTGCCTGGAGTGGCCTGATAACTAAAGAGAATATATATATATGTATATTAAGAGTCTAAATATGGCATAATCTGAGTGTTGAACAGGAGATGAATGGATAAAGAAAATGTGGGAGAGGCACACAATTATTTGGCCATAAAGGGAAGGAAAGCCCACCATTCGCCAGACATGAACAGAACATGATGCTGTGTAGAACAAGCCAAGTACACATACAAACACACACATACACACACACACACAAATGAATAGTACATGATCTCATTCATATGTAGACTCTTAGAAGAAAAAAAAAGAATGCATAAAGAAGTTGTGGTGTAAATACACAGTGGAATACTTTGCAACTATAATACAATTTGAAATCTTGCAGTTCAGTGCAACTTGGATGGAACTGGAGACATCATGTTAAGCAACATGAGAGGGAGAAGGATAATCTCACTCACAAGAAGCAGGAGAGAGAAAGACAAAATACAGGAGTAGACTGTATCAGCCATGACAAATGCTTGACCTTGTTTACAAAATGGACATTACTATGCGGGAGGGCAGGGCGGAGGGGAACAATGGGGTGGGCTGGAAGTAACAGAAGGACAATGGTGAAGGATCTTGGGACCTTTGGTCATGACAAGGTGCAGTAAACTACATCAAGATCATGAATGTTGGGGCTGGAGCGCTAGAACAACAGGTAGAGCATTTGCTTTGCACGTAGCTGTCCAGGTTTCAATCCCCGGCATCCCAGATGTCTCCTGAGTGCAGCCAGGAGTAATTCCTGAGTGCAAAGTCAGGAGTAACCCCTGAGCATCACTGGATGTGCCACCCACCCACCAAAAAAAGATAATAAATGTTTACTACAAACTTGTTGTTTAAACTACAACAATTTTGGGGGGCTGGAGCGATAGCACAGCAGGTAGGGCATTTGCCTTGCACACAGCCGAGCCGGGTTCGATTCCCAGCATCCCATATGTTCCCCTGAGCACCGCTACGGGTGCTTCCTGAGTACAGAGCCAAGAGTAACCCCTGTGCATCACCAGGTGTGACCCAAAAAGCAAAAAAAAAAAAAATAGAAAGCAGAATGCTAGTTGTTAGGGATGTAAAGAAAATGAGGTAATGGTTGACAGGTACAAACTTTAGTCCAGGGAAATAGCTCAAAACATCTGGAGTAACTCTCAGAAGAGATTCCAAAACCCATGAAATTTCCAGGACGAAAGGTCCCAAGAAATTACACAGGTCTTTAAGCTAAAAACTCTGGAGCCTTGGGGGCTGGAGGAATAGCACAGCGGGTAGGGCGTTTGCCTTGCACGCGGCCGACCCAGGTTCGAATCCCAGCATCCCATATGGTCCCCTGAGCATCACCAGAGGTGATTCCTGAGTGCAGAGCCAGGAGTAACCCCTGTGCATCGCCAGGTGTGACCCAAAAAGCAAAAAAAAAAAAAAAACTCTGGGGCCTTTTCAGGCATATAAGCAACCCAGCTTCACGGTTTCAGGACTAACCTCAAGAGACACAAAGCCAAAGAATTGTCCCAGTTCTGCGGCTACTGGTGCCTATGAGGCCATGTGACACCTACAAATGCCACAATACCGACAGCCCAGCAGGGGCACGGCAAATCAGATGGGAAAGAAACTAGAAGCCCACGAAGCTCAGTGATCGAAAACAGCAACACAGAAGCCTCAGGCAGCACCACACAGCTGAGTAAATCCCCAGGCAATGACTTTGATATCAGCTTTGGGACAAAACAATTTTCACAAATTTTCTTCTACTGAACTATCTTTTGATACTTCCATTTACTGTTCTGTCCTCCCATGCAATATAAGATAAATTATTTTTGTGCCTGCTAAGGGGGCAGGTTTGGGGGTGGGCGGGAAACTGGGGACAATGGTAGGAAGCAGGTCACACTGGTGGTGGGATTGGTGTTGAGACATTGAATGCCCCAAACAACTGAGTTATGAACAACTTTGTCAATCCCGAGGTTTAAATAAAGTTAGTGGGGGCTGGAGCGATAGCACAGCAGGGAGGGCGTTTGCCTTGCATGCGGCCGACCCGGGTTCAATTCCCAGCATTCCATATGGTCCCCCAGCACTGCCAGGAGTAATTCCTGAGTGTAGAGCCAGGAGTAACCCCTGTGTATCGCTGGGTGTGACCCAAAAAAGAAAAATAAATAAATAAACAAACAAACAAATAAATAAAGTTAGTGGGGGTAAAAAGCTGGAGTAAATACCTGGCAGGTACAAGGCCCTGAGTTTAGTTTCTCACTGTGTGTTCCCCATCCCCGACCCAGCATTCTTTGGGGATAGGCCACATACATTCGTGTTTAGGGTTTATTCCTGACCACTCCTGGCTCTTATTTCTATAGGTGTTAAACACTTAGAAGCTCCACAGCTGAAAATAATTGCCGGAAATGCACATTTGTTTCATATTCAGACTAAAGGCTCTTATGATGACATTGATCATTATGTGGTGGAAGTGACCCTGACAAGCAGAAGTTTTGATCTAGTAAGATTTTCTTTTTTATGTTTATATTGATCTATTTATTTTTGGTCTGAGGGCTACATCTGCCTATGGCCAGGGCTTACTACTGTTCTGTGCTAGTCCTGGCTTCACTCAGGAATGTATGGGGTGCCGGAGATTGAACCCAGGTCATCTGCATGCTAGCCAAGTGCCCTATCCATACCCTCACTGGCCCAATGTTTTCTTTGATGACAAAAAATAACTTATTCATTTTAGAAGATTTAGATGATGAATTCAGTAAAAGGACATGTTCAACATCATCCTACCGATTGAGGCTGAGTAAGTATTTCTTACATTTGGATGTTACTACAAAGACTGATGACGTAAACTCACATCACTCGGCTCCTTTCCCAGGACCTGGGAAAGTTCATTTCCTGTGTGACATTTCCTCATCTATAATCTGAAGGCAGTAGTAACACCCGCACACCTCACAGGCCTCTTTGAGAATGCGACGTCATGTTCTAAGTCAGGCAACTAAACCAATGCCCTGCATGTAGAGAATGTGGGATCACTCTCTACGACAGACAGGATTTTTCCTCTGCTCATTGGCAGTGTATATCTAGTATGTGTGAGAAGTTACAGGAGTTTGATCCCTGTCACCACACACACACACACACACACACACACACACACACACACACACACACACATGAGAGGATGCACATTTGCTTTTAACTATGTGGTTTGATTATTCAGTCAGTATTTTCTTTATATTCTAAATTTTTTTGTCATAACATCTTTCAGAACATAATACAATTTTCCTCTACCTCTAACTCAAAGGAAATAGTCAAGATTTGGTTGATTAAAAAAAAAAAGATTTGGCTAATTTTGTTCTATCATTCCTCATTAAGTTGTTGGGGTTTTTTTTTAAGTCTAATATATTGAAAACAAGCTGGAGTGATAGCACAGCAGGTAGGGCATTTGCCTTGCACACAGCTGACCCGGGTTCGATTCCTCTACCCCTCTCGGAGAGCCCGGCAAGCTACCGAGAGTATATTGCCCAAATGGCAGAGCCTGGCAAGCTCCCCGTGGTGGGATTCGATATGACCAAAACAGTAACAACAAGTCTCACAATGGAGACGTTACTGGTGCCCGCTCGAGCAAATCGATGAGCAACGGGATGACAGTGATACAGTGATATTGAAAACAAATAGCAAGCATCCTGTCAGTTCTCTCCCTCATAGAGTGTGTTCATCTCTGAACAATATGTGTATCATAACACCCAGAAACACAATACTGTCATCATCCCAGAAACTTCTAAATGGATTTCGGTATCCTATAAAACCCAGTTCATAATCAAATTTCCCTATTTTTTCCAAATGTGTTTTGGTTTGCCTTGGTTTGGGGTCCTGAGGGGTGGTGGGGGAGAACGTACCTGAAAGCACTCAGGATATGCCCTGGCAAGGCTTTGGGGACCTGGGGACCAGTTACAAGGCAAACACCCTGCCCACTCTTCTCTCACTCTGGCATTGGGTCAGCTGGGTCATAGCACATCCAATCCCCTGGATTTTTCTGGTTGCTTCTTCATTGCTGATTGAACTGTGCCCAATTCAGCTTTATATTTCCCATCATAGAGAAATACACTTAGATTCTGTCTCCATGCGTTTTGATAAAATTTTATTAAAACTAGATGACTTTTTCATAGTCACAGAAAATGGGGAGTCACTAGTGGGATCTACTAAAACCTTATTAATATTTCTACCTTTTTTTAATCCTAAAAGTATTTTAGAATTCCAAACTGAGTTTATCCAATTGTGTTGGGTGTTTCCCCACCCTCCCTCCCCCCCCCCCCCGCGTTCAAAGATCACTTTCATTCTCATTTCTTGAGTATAAATTCATTGTAAAATCTCCTCCAAGCAGGGCTGGGGCAATAACATAGCAGGTAGGGCTTTCACCTTGCACACAGCCGACCCGGGTTCAAGTCCCAGCATCTCATATGGTCCCCCGAGCACCGCCAGGAGTAATTCCTGAGTGCAGAGCCAGGAATAACCCCTGAGCATGGCTGGGTGTGACCCAAAAAGAAAAAAAAACTGTTTTCTTAAAAATTTAACGTTTTCAAAAAAAAAAATTTAACGTTTTCAAAATTCTCGAAGCAAGACATTCTCGGTCAAGGGATCTGCTGGGGGCTTCCTCCCTAGCCCTCTCCAGTGCCCACCGGCATCACCACTATCCTGCCCGTGTCCTCATACTCTCTCCTTGGAGCTCATCCCTGTTCAGATTCCCCTGGGTCAGTTGACTCCTATAGATTGCACAAGGACCACCGTAATGACTTCCTCGTAACTTTATTCTCGGCCTTTGTCAAGGCCCCCCTCCAAACACAGGCTGATGCTAAAAGACTGGCACTTCGGACTGTGGCGTGTGGGGGGACGTGCATTAACCTTCGTTTGTTTGGAAATCTCTAGGGTTTCATTTCCCTGGCATTTGTCATCTGGGACGCCTCGACCAAATGCTTTGTGACAACCGTCATCCCAACCTTGAAGAGCAGCTGCAGCTACATCAAGTCTATGCACCACATACCCTACATACACATCCCCAAGGAAGACTGGATTAAGGGCGTTCACGAAGACAGTCAGGGTTTCAATCTCATCAAAACTCTGCCGGTAAAAAACCTAGAGGAGAGTGTTGAGAAGGACGGGTGCTCTATTAACTGTGTGCTGCTGGCTGGCTTTGCATGCTTTGCATTTCAGTATGTGTTGAGGCTTTGAGTCATCTTGAGGATCTATTTCGAGTATGTAAAACCCTCTGAAAGGGTAATTTTTTTTTTTTTGCTTTTTGGGTCACACCTGGTGATGCACAGGGGTTACTCCTGGCTCTGCACTCAGGAATCACCCCTAGTGGTGCTCAGGGGATCAGGGGACCATATGGGATGCTGGGAATCGAACCCGGGTCGGCCGCATGCAAGGCAAATGCCCTACCCGCTGTGCTATTGCTCCAGCCCCTGAAAGGGTAATTTTTTTCTGGTCGTTCATTCTCATCATGATTAATGTGATTTTTACGCCCTGTGATAGAGCTGTCAGGCAGGGCTTTTGTGATCTGTTCAGGCTCTGGGTCTTGTGCCCAGAGTTTATAGTAATATAAATGATTACTCTTTGTGACCTCTCTTATTGCTTCTAATTTGATGTGTGACATAAAAGCAAATTACCACATTTGAAGGATTATTTGCTGAATATATTATCTATTTAAACTTCATTATATGGGCCGGAGCGGTAGTACAACGGGTAGGGCATTTGCTTTGCATGCAGCCCACCCGAGTTCAATCTCCGGCATTCCATATGGTCCTCCAAGCACTGCCAGGAGTAATTCTTGAGTGCAGAGTCAAGAATAACCCCTAAGCATCGCTGGGTGTGACCCAAAAAGCAAAATAAGTAAAGAAATAAACTTCATTATACTGGCTTCAGGTATACTACATACTAATACATCATGCTGCTATAAATACTAATTTTATTTTTTACTTTCTTAGAAGTTCCAAACTAACTACTCTGGGTTGAAATTGTTGTCAGAATTCCAGAAAGTAAGAGGCGAAAAGCGACAGGGGGTGGGGGAATGGATAGAAAATTTACTTTAATACCTGGAGCTGTTAAAGTAAAATGAAGTATTTGCTTTGAATTCTCTTCCGGAAAACCAATATATCGACTTCATTAATTTTTTGTTTTTGGGTCACACCCGGTAATATTCCTGGCTCTGCACTCAGGAATCACTCCTGGTGGTGCTTGGGAATCGAACCCGGGTCGACCGCGTGCAAGGCAAACGCCCTACCCGCTGTGCTATCCCTCCAACCCCAATATATCGACGTTAAAGACAGTAAATAACGGTAAGCGCTACATTTCCTTCACTTACTCTCTTGCAGGCAAACTACAGGCCGCCGTCTAACAAGGGAATCGCTATTCCACTCACGAACAACTTTTACCATGCGGATCCCAGCAAGCCCATCCCAAGAAATCTATTCCCCGAGTCAAGAGTAAGTAACTTCACACCACCTGTAAGCGCGGCTTTCGTTGGATTTCAGGAGTTGTTTGTTGTAATCACAGATGCCCCGTGTGCGGATGTTCAAGGGGGATGGCGTGTACAGTCCCGCCTCGCCTGCCCCAGCCTCAGCGGTCTCTCCCGGTCACGGTCACCGGCGGTCACAGCCGGCGCCGCTCCCCTGTTCTGCTCCTTCCCCTTGTTCTTGCTCCTGCCATGGGCGTGGCGCACACACGCTTGGTTGTGATACACTCCGGGGTTTGCACTGCTGTTCTTGATGTTTTTCTAATTAAATATTTTTAATTGATTATAATATTTTAATTTGCTGGAGCGAGTGCCAGCTGGAGCAAATCGTTGATCAACGGGATGACAGGGACAGTGGCAGTGGCATTTTAATTAATTATCACTGTATCACTGTCATCCCATTGAGTGTTTAATTTTAATTAATTATAATTTATAATTAATGATTAATTTATAATTGTAATATCATCATCATCATCATCATCCCGTTGATCGTGGAATTACTCGAGCGGTCTCAGTAACATCTCCATTCGTCCAAGCCCTGAGATTTTTTTTTTTTTTTTTGCTTTTTGGGTCACACCCAGCGATGCTCAGGGGTTACTCCTGGCTTTGCACTCAGAAATTACTCCTGGCGATGCTTGGGGGACCATATGGGATGCCGGGGATCAAACCCGGGTCGACCGCGTGCAAGGCAAACGCCCTACCCGCTGTGCTATCGCTCCGGCCCCCAAGCCCTGAGATTTTAGAAGCCTCTCTCTACTCATCCTTCCAACTATGCCGTACTGGAGGCTCTTTCAGGGTCAGAGGAATGAGACCCAGCTTGTTACTGGTTTTGGCATATTAATACACCATCGGGACCTTGCCAGGCTCTCCCATGTGGGCAGGCTCCTTCACGTGTGAGGCTCGTCCGAACGTGTGGAGAGGGGCCTTGAGCATGGCTGTGGCTCCCGAGGTCTTCTTCAGCCACCGGGAGCTCTGCTCGAGGTGGGGAGGGAAACTGTAATATAATTTTAATTAACTATAATATTTAATTGATTATAATGTTTGTCTATTAAAAACAGTTTGAACTGTTTTTTTTTTCTTTTCTGATGCTTAGACTCAGGTTCCCAAGGGGGCTGTGCTCTGTGCTCTGCTCTGTTCACACTCCAGGTGCAGTGTTCCCAGGGGTCACTGCAGACACATGTGCTCCCAGAGGTCACTCTAGATTCACACATGTGCTCAAAAGGGTCACTGTGAGCTCACACATGAGCTCCCCAGAGGTCACTATGGGCTCACATGTGTATTCACGGGGATCTTGTGGGTTCATACATGCTTCCCAAGGGTCACTGTGGGCTCACATATGTGCTTATCGGGGGCCACTGGCACTCATATCTCCAAATACGAGTTTTTGGTTTCTGATGGCCCAAAAGTATGGGCGGATTTGGGCCTAGGTCTCTGATGTGGGCCTAGGTCTATGATTCTGTAGGTCCCAATCTACAAATCACAGTGTCATTTTTTTTATCACTTTCATTTTCAGTTTTTCAATTGAGACGACACTGATTTGCAAGAGTGTGTGTTTGCAGGAGGGGTGGTGCAGGGGTTAAGGCTCTTGCCGCTCCCGCTGGACTCGGTTTGAATCCCCAGAACTGCATATGATCCCACCAGGCAGCAGCAGGAAGGGTGGGGGGGGAGGAGAGAAGGAGGGGGAGGTGGGGAAGGAGAAAGGGGTGGAACATGATGATGTAATAAGAGCAACTATCCCTCACTCAAGAGCATGGAACTGACAGTCCAGAAGTAAACCCACACATCTCTGGCATTTTGAAAGTGTGCCAAGTCCACTCAGTGGAGAAAGTCTTCTGAATAAATAGTGCTGGCACAATACGGACGTCTCCACACAGCAGCCTGAATATGGATACCAGGTCTTACAAGAACAAGCTTTTAAAAAAAATTGTCAAGGGGCTGGAGCAATAGTACAGCGGGTAGGGCATTTGCCTTGCACGCAGCCGACCCGGGTTCGATTCCCAGCATCCTATATGGTCCCCTGAGCACTGCCAGGGGTAATTCCTGAGTGCAGAGCCAGGAGTAACCCCTGTGCAGAGCCAGGTGTGACCCAAAAAGCAAAAAAAAAAAAATTGTCAAAAAAGGAATCAACAGCCTAAGTGTAAGAGTAGAAACTCTAAAACTCATATAAGAAAATATAACTGAACAATCTTTTGTCACTTTGACCAGAGAAATAGTGCAGTGGGTGGGGTGCTTGCCTTGCACACAGCCAACCCGGGTCCCGCCCCCTACATCCTTTATGGTCCTCCAAACACCACCTGGCGTATTGCTGAGCGTCAAGCCGGGAGTAAGCCTTGAGAACTGCCAGGTAGTGCCCAAAGCAGACAAGCAAAATCTTTGTCCCTTTGGATTAGGCAGTGGTATGTTAAAAATGACATGAAAAATCATAAAAAAAACTAAAACCAAATAAATTGAGCGTCATCAAAGTTTGAAATCTTTGGGTTTTTTTTTTTTTTTGCTTTTTGGGTCACACCCAGCGACGCTCAGGGGTTACTCCTGCTCTGTACTCAGGAATTACTCCTGGCGGTGCTTGGGGGACCATATGGGATGCCGGGGATCGAACCCGGGTCGGCCGCATGCAAGGCAAACGCCCTACCCGCTGTGCTATCGCTCCGGCCCCTGAAATCTTTGGTTTTGTCAGGAGTTGCTTCTGGTGTGGTTTTAGGGACCACGTGCTGGCATGAATGGAACCGGGGCTTCCGGCAGGCAGAGCATGTGCTCAGCTCGGAGTCTTCTCTCTGGCCCCAAGATTATAAACCTTTCACTTGTAGTACAGGGAGGAAGGCATTTGTCCTGCATGTGGTTGACCCGGTTCCATCCCGGCCTTATATTTGGTCCTCCCAGCTTTGCCAGGAGTGATGCCTGATTCAGGGCCCTGAGCACTGCAGGGGTTTGGGGTGGGGGGTAAACACCACCTTTCTGAATGAAAGGGCACTGTTGAAGAAGCAAAAAGATACTCCATGGAAGAGGACTAAAGGGGCTGGAGCAATAGTACAGCAGGTAGGGTGTTTGCCTTGCATGCAGCCGACCCAGGTTCAATCCCGGGCATTCCATATGGTCCCCTGGGCACCGCCAGGAGTAATTTCTGAGTGAAGAGTCAGGAGTAACCCCTGAGCATTTTGGGGTGTGACCCAAAAATGCCAAAAAGAAAAATGAAAGAAAGAAGACAAAAGTGTTTGTAAGGGTCCAGTTTCCAGAATAGTCACCAGATTCTGCTGTAAGGTTCTTTTGGTTCAATGTTATTCCATTTATCAGGACACTGTTGAGAAAAATAGAAATGCTGGCCACTGATGAATGACACATTCTCTGAGGTGCTTTTCTTATTTCCTGTCTCATTTCAAGGTACAGTGTCTGGGCTCAAAGGACAAAACACAGGCTGTGGATGTTAGGGAAGGCTCCAGTCTGATCCCTGGCACCAGATGTTCTCCTGAGTGCCACTAGGAGTGGCCCCCAAGAATAGAGCCAGGAATATCCCCAAGCAATGCCAGATGTGACCCAAAATTTTAAAAATAAAACAGTTTCCAAGAATCTATTATACAACTTGCTATATAAGCAACTCTTACAACTCAACAGCAAATAAAGTCAAACTACCCAATTAGAAATAAAGACTTGGAGTAAACATGTCTCCAAAGAAGTTCTTCACACAGCCAGAAAATTTATGAAAAGATGTTCAGTGTAACCATTAGGCAAGCCATAGTGAGTTACCACCCCATGCCTATTAGGTTAGTTATAATAGTTTTGAGTGGAAAATGACAAGTTTTGGCTATGATGCGAACGAACCGGAACCCTCATTGCTGATGGAAATGTAAAATATTTGAGCTGTTATTGAAAAACAGTTTGGCTACTCTTCAAAACATAAGACATAGAATTATTTTAAAAATAGTCATTCTACTTGTAGGTTAAAGAAGGGAAAAATGTATGTTCAAATGAAAACATCATAGCACCTTTTTTCATAACAAATATTCCTTCCCCAAAGGGAAGGAGTCCAGAAATAAATTCATACATCTCTGGTCCAACCTCCAGGACTAAATAAGCTGATACATAGATAAAACCGATTTCTTGCAAGATCAATCAACTAGTAGGCACATGACAAAGGGAAAGTTCTAGTGGAGATCTTAAATGTCAATGATGAGGACCAGAAAGATAGCACAGGGCTTAAGGCACTTATCTTGCATGTGGCTGACCCCAGTTCAATCTCTGGCACCACATATGATCGCCTGAACACTGCCAGGAGTGATGTCTGGGAACAGGGGGATGACCTGACCAACGCTGGGTAGAGTTCAACCCCCCTCAAAAAAAAATGTTATTGTATAACTGAGACTTAAACCTGAAAGCTTTGGAACTTTCCACATGGTGATTCAATAAATAAATAAATAAATAAAAATGTTAATCACAAATGATATAAGAAATATCAGGAGCTGGAGAGATAGGACAGCGGGTAGGGCATTTGCCTTGCACACGGTTGAACCGGGTTTGATTCCCAGTATCCCATATGGTCCCCCAAGCACCACCAGGAGTAATTCCTGAATGCAAAGCCAGGAGTAACCCCTATGCATCACTGGATGTGACCCCAAAGGCCAAAAACAATAATAAATATCAGTAGGAAACTAGATTTGGGAGCTGTTTCATAGGTCTGCATTCCCCACCCCACCCCTATATCAAGTCTGCTTCTTCGGGTCCCATATGCCCATTCTAGGTCCAGATCAAAGTTCGGCAATCTGCGATGCATCCAAAACGACAAGGCATTTTAGGGTGCTCGTAGGTTGACCATTAACTCTCCCAGATTTACTAGAAAGGAGCAAAATAATAGTATTGAGACTACTGAGAAAAATTCAGAAATACTCTACCTTAGCTGAATTATTTATGGATTCTGTTCCCCTTCACACACACTTTTTAGCCTCTTAGAGATTTTATACATTCAGAGAGCAAATACATCTTCCTTAAGTTTCCAGAAATTCTGCTACCAAAAAGGGTAGCAAGTCAATCTATCCTAACTCTCTTTACAGAAACGGGGTCAATACAAGCAGTGTGCTGGTGCCTCCAGTCGAGAAGGGTGCTATTGTACGGAAGAAGAAAAGTATTCATATGCTGTTGCCTTCTCAGACTGCAGAGAAAAGGTAAGATCATCTTTAATGAATACTACATTTTCATGTAAATAATTTTTTTTTTGCTTTTTGGGTCACACCCAGCGATGCTCAGGGGTTACTCCTGGCTTTGCACTCAGGAATTGCCCCTGGCAGTGCTTGGGGGACCATACGGGATGCCGGGGATCGAACCCGGGTCGGCCGTGTGCAAGGCAAACCCGCTGTGCTATCACTCCAGCCCGTAAATAAAATTTTGACATATGCATTTCTATTAAACATAATGATTAATATCATTACACCATGTCTTAAGATGACATAGAACTATGTGTAACACAGAGTTAAAACAAAATAGGTGAGAGAGAACAAAAGGGAATGCCCTGTCACAGGGGTGGGGTGGGACGGAGGGGACAGGATGAGGGGGTGGGAGGGATCCTGGGGCCATCGGTGGAGGAGAATGGGCACTGGTGGAGGGATGGGTACTCGAGTATTATATGACTGTAACACAAGCACGAAACTCTGTAACTGTACCCTCACGGTGACTCAATAAAATTAATTAATTAATAAATAAATTTTTTAGAAAACAAACAAACAAAATAGGGGCCAGACATACAGCCAATTCAGGTTCAATCTCCAACACCCCATTGGGTCCCCAGAGTCTGCCAGGAATGATTCCTGAGCACAGAGTCAGGAGTAAGATCTGAGCACTGTCAAGTGTGGCCCTAAAAACAAAAACTATGTGTAGACAAAGCCAAAGGGACCTGAATGTAAGTGCCCATAGTTAAGTTAATTAACTTTATCTATAAAATAGAATAAAACATTCACTACTCTGATCACTTAATCGAGTAGTTAATCAGATTAATCACATACTATCACATACACTCATTCTCTCACACACACCTCTCATTTTGTAACTTGTAAAAACTATACCCAATTATAGTGAATTCCAGCTAATTCAAAAATGTATTGCATATAAGTATCAGATTCTGAAATATAGAAATTGAACTTTCCAAAAGGAAAAACAAGCAAATAAGTAGAATTTGAAGTTCTTAGACAAAAATTTAGTCTGGTAGCAATAACAGAACAAAAAAGTACACAAGATGTTGTTTAGGGAAATGGGTTCTGTCTCAAATATTTCATTGTGTTAGTCTCAAAGCATTTAAAGGTGTATGAAGTTTCTGATATTGGCATTAATGGAGACAAGTATATTTATTGTAACTTTCAAGTAGATCTATTTCAAAAGTTTTATAGAACTGTGCACATTGCAACCCATATACACAAATAGTATACATATTACTATTTATTTATGTGTTAATATATGCAAATAGTAGACAACAAATCATAAAGGGAAATATATGGACATATGCCTGACCAGGAACACCAATTAGAGGCTGCCCCAAAAGCCTCCATCCCTCTCAGAGAGCCCGGCAGGCTGCTGAGAGTATCCTGCCGCATGGCAGAGCCTGGCAATTTACCCGTGGCATACTCAGTATGGCATAAACAGTAACAATGATGGTCCTCATTCCCCTGACCCTGAAAGAGCCCCCAATACGCCATCGGGCTACACTAGCATGTGACAGGGATGAATGGAGACGTTACTGGTGCCCGTTTGAGCAACTCGATGAACAATGGGATGACAGTGACAGTTACCATATATGCTTATTTATCACCATAAACTATTTGCCTTTAACTTTAAGTGCAAATCCTTTTACTTAGATACGTTTTCACACATACACACAATACTAACAGGGCCATCAGCATTCACTGCATCTTGAGAGCAATTGAACAGTTTTCTGCGTTGTTGAAATAAAACATTATTTCCTGAGTTTGACTACCTGCTCCCTGGTTTTCTCAATTAGTTTGAGGTCCAGAGAGGCCAGGTAAGTGTCCAAAGGTTATATCATAAATACAAGTTGCAGACACAAGTGAACTCTATCTACCTGGAAAGCTTCTGTTTTGGGGGGGTTTTTTTGTTTGTTTGTTTGTTTGGTTTTTGGTTTTTTTTTTTAATTGTGGCTGGCAGGGGAAAGGGTGTGAAAGACATAGGCAATATTCAGTTGAACAGCACCTTTTGGGTGTGAGCCCACAAAATACAGAGTGCGAATCTCATAGTACATTCCCATGCAAAGAGTCTGAGTTTTGTGACCACCATATCTGTATTACTCTGGGCGTACACTTGAATTCTGCCAAATGACAGGTGTCCTGGCCTGAGAAGGCAGAAGAAACTACAAGTTTTTTTCTTCTAGAATCATCCATCTTGGGAGTCGATGGACATCACTTTTACTAGGTAATGACGATGATAATGAATTTTCCACTGACATTTGTCCCCGGGGATTTGTGTTGCAGGTTCCTCGGTTTAAGTATCCCGTCACAAACTATCCCGTCACTTTGGAAATTCACAACAAGAATGGCAATATCCCAGTAGCCAGGCCGTACCTGGTGACCGTGTCAGAAGTGAATCATAGGGGGAACTGGAAACTAAGTAGGCTTTGCTTTGTTCTCTCTCTTTCTCTCTTGTATTTTATTGGAATAAAATGATGTATAAATTTACTCATAATTGAGTTTCAGGCATACAATGTTACAACATCTATCCTATCATAAGCAGTAATGTCCTTTCGATCTTAGTCAGGGGCTACAGAACTTGTCCACCTACAGGGCTGCCAGATGCAGACATCTGGATTCCGTGGACACCTCGATGGTTACACCTCCCACTTCCAGACCTGTATTCTGGGGGGCTTAAAGCCTTTTGAAGAATATGAGCTTTGGGCTGGAGCCATAGCACAGCGGGTAGGGCGTTTGCATTGCACGCGGCCAACCGGGTTCGATCCCCAGCATCCCATATGTTCCCCTGAGCACCGCCAGGAGTAATTCCTGAGTGCAGAGCCAGGAGTAACCCCTGTGTATCGCCACGTGTGACCCAAAAAGCAAAAAAAAAAAAAAAACTTGAGCTTTAAGAGGCCTGACAGACCGTACGGGGTTAAGGTGCTTACCTTGCACACTGCCAATCCAGACCCCAATCCCTGGTGGTGCGTGTGGTCCTCCAAGAATCACTGGGCGGCGGTGGTCATGTCATCTGAGCCCAGAGCCAGGAATAGCTCCTGAGAAATGCCAGGTATAGCCCCAAAACCAAAAAGAAAAACATAATAATTTGAGTAGAAGAGGCTAAGGCATGTTAGAGATGAATAGCAAACATGATTACATTTGGATCGCTGCCAAGTCATCCCAGGTAGATCTATCGCTGAGCTGAAAACTCTGTGACCCTCTAAGAATGGGGGTAGGTCGATTCCCCTCCCTTCTGGATAGGCCCAGCAGCACCCCCACCAGACCTCCTCTGTCGGATAACATTGGGTTGTCCTTGCTCCTCTCTCAGGGAGTTTATTGAGCCACTCCCACAAGAGTGCCCCTGAGGCACACCCAATTCCATCAAACACTAATAATCTTATATTGCTGTTCTCTTTCCTTTACGTCACTTGCATGGTTTAGCAGTGTCCTTTTTGTATAGACACAGGAAGACAGTTGATGCTATGTTTTGTAACATGGGAGTTAATTTGACTCCAAAATAATGTTTACTCCTGGGCATCCATCGTATTTACTTGATTTAAGCCTCAGTTGCCCTTAGTTCCTAGCACTCCCCGACGAAGGGACTGGATGGACCCAGGGCAAGCTGTAAGTCACCCTGGCATTGAGAGGAGACAAGCTAAGCACCATAAGTATAATGAGATTAGAGTATCGTCATGGGACAAACTGTTATGACCCAAAAAGAAATAACTGAATAAGGACCCTGTTGGGTTAGGAAAGACTAACCTGGCCTGAGGACTATAGTCTGGGATACATAACAAGATGTCTCCAGGAAGAGCCAGCCTTTAAGCTCAATATATCTCTTACTGCGTTCATACAAAATGACTAGAAATATTATAAGAAGTAAATTTACTGTGATTGTTTAAATGGATTACTAGCTGAGGGAAGGAGAAAGCAATGCACCCTGGATGGAATCCCACCCATGAGCGGATCTCCTAGTAATCTGGAGTGCTGAAGCCTCAGATAAGATTTTGTCCTTGAGTTAATTTCTTAGGACTTTCCCTGAAGGAGTGGCTTCACCTCTGTTTGTTGTTATGACAATGTTCAACCCCACCTATGTGTGCCCCCACCCTTCACGATTTCTATGCAACTATGCTGTAAGGGGAAAGAGACGATCTAATGAAGTAGAGGACTTTGAGGTCTACAAGGAGACTAGGATGACGGAACTATGATGACTGGGACTACGATCAAAACTACAGCTACGATTGTGCTGTAAGGGGAGAGATCGGACTACGTTGGGGAGGAGAGAGAAAGAAACCATCTACCAACCAGCCCGGGGCCCTGTTTCTCCGTTCCCCCAGTCCTTCGTCCATCCCTTGCTTTCCTCTGGCCTTCAAAGGCAACTCTCAGCCACAAATTCTCAAGTCACTCTCGCGCCTGAGCCTTTTCTTTTGAAACTCAAACCCCTCCGACACCTACTCCAAATTTCACAGTGCTAACAGCCAGTAGAAATGCAGCACATTTGATGGGAATGTTGCATAGAAGCCTACCAAGCTCAGTGAGTGAAAACAATAAAACAGAAGGCTTAACCAGCTCAGTACATCCTTAGACAATGACTTCAGTAACAGCACTGTGAGAAGCAACAAGTAATACATATTGACTTTTATTGAAGTGAAAAGAATGACTTTTATTGACCTATTTTCTGATAATCCCATTTCCCTTTATGGTGTATCAAGTTCTATGAAGTGAATTTGTTTGTGCCTGCTAAGGGGGCAAATGGTGGGGTAGGAGGGAAACTGGGGACACTGGTGGAGGGAAGGTCACACTGATGGTGGGACTGGTGTTAGAATGTTGTACGCCTGAAACATCTGTACTAGGAACAACTTTATATAACGTGGTATCATAGTAAAAACAAATTTTTAAATAACATGATTCTGTTTATACTGGTGGGGAGGGGTTAAGCAGTGTGCCCTCTTTCCACTATGGTATCATGGAAATAGATACTATAGGGACTCCACCTTATCTATGGGGTCTCATCTCATTTGATGAGTGAAGTTGCTAAAACATTTGATCACAGGGCTGGAGAGATAGAACAGCGGGTATGGTGCTTGCTTTGCAAGCAGACAACCTGGGTTTGGTCCCCGGCATCCCATATGGTACCCCCCAAGATCTGTCAGAATTAATTCTTGAATGCAGAACCAGAAGTAAACTCTGAGCATCACTGGGTGTAACTTAAAAACAAACCAAAAAATCTTAACGGTCATATATTTGACAAGAACTGGTCTCAACTGATTTTGCCTCAACTGTTATTTCATATATTCATGTGTGAATACTTTAAGGTATCTATTGATAGAAATGGAGGGTAGGGTGTTGGGACACTCCAAGCAATGCTCAAGGCTTATTTCTAGCTCTAAGCTCAGGGATCACTCCTGGCAGTGCTAAGGGCACCACATGGCATGTCAGGAATAGAACTCAGATTGGCCAAACGTAAGGCAAACACCCTGTCCCCTGTACTATTATCCCAACCCCTGTCCATCAATAGAATTAAGTAAAATTTGACCTATGCTGACTATGTTACGAAAACTTCAGGCATGTGGTCTTTAGTAAGTCTTACTCTGCCCAACAAAAGCATTCTGTAAATGAAAAACCCACCTAAGAAAAATACTGGGGGGCGGGGCGGAGGTTTACCATGGTTCTTGGTGGTGGAATATATGCACTGGTGAAGGGATGGGTGTTCGAGCATTATGTAACTGAGACAAGCCTGAAAGCTTTGTAACTTTCCACATGGTGATTCAATAAAAAAAAAATAAATAAATAATAATAATAAAAGAAAAAAAAACAGTAAAAAAATAAAATAAAATAAAATAAAATTTAATATACTTTTTAAAAATAATTAAAAAATAAAGGAAGGCTGATACGGAGTAAAAGAGAGCAGCAAAGTTTTAAAAAATGTAACTGCTCTGGGGCCGGAGCGATAGCACAGCGGGTAGGGCGTTTGCCTTGCATGCGGCCGACCCGGGTTCGATCCCTGGCATCCCATATGGTCCCCCAAGCACCGCCAGGAGTAATTCCTGAGTGCAAAGCCAGGAGTAACCCCTGAGCATTGCTGGGTGTGACCCAAAAAGCAAAAAAAAAAAAAATGTACCTGCTCTGTGTTCAACCTGATGTCCGAGGCACGGCATTCCGCAATGATGAAAGCTTTGGCATCGCTGGGATTTAAAGGATCAAGATGAAGTGTTGGCCACAAACTTTCATTAGAAGTAAAGGAAAATGAAATTCTAAAAAATAAAAAAAAGAAAAATAAAGAAAAATACTAAACATTTTGCTTTAATGAGCACCCTATTTTAGGTCGTGTGATGAAGCCTGTTGTTACCAGCTTTTCGGCACTGATTGTTAAACAGTCAAGAAGTATTTTACCTGCTAGCTATGAAACCATTAAGGCTTGAAATTGGCTGTACTGAGAGTATTTACACTGTGGAAATTGGCAAATGCTAAGTTAGAGGTTCCCTCACTATCATCACGTAGGTGCCGTATATGCCTTTGCAATCTCTAACTCCCATCCTACATACCCAATTTTAGAAAGAATTGTGAGAAGGCTGGAGTGACAGCACAGCGGGGAGGCCTTGCACGCGGTTGACCCGGGCTGGATTCCCAGTATCTCGTATGGTTCCTTGAGCACCACCAGGAGTAATTCCTGAGTACAAAGCCAGGAGCGACCCCTGTGCATCGCTGGGTGTAACCCAAAAAGAAAAAAAAAAAGAATTATGAGAAAGACAGGAATAACTGATTAGTCTTTGGGAAAATTTAGTAAGTCTACTGGGAAAACTTCTTATGACCTTACTGAAAATCATTTACCAATTACTAAGTAGTCCTTAGTAATTATTTCATAAAATTAAATATCTCCTTCTGGTGTTTTGTTGGTTTTTCCTGTTGGGTCACACCCAGAGGTGCTCAGGGGATCAAGCAATGCCAGGGATTATACCAGGGGCATGCGAAGAGGGGTCAATGAGTGCAATGTTCCCACCTTCTTTGACTCATATTCCTGGCTAGATCCTTATCACATCACTGTGGTCATTTACCCCATTGCCAAAAACACGGTGTTCATGCAGCTCAGAACTCAACCTGAAGGGCAGTGGCTAGAGATCTCATCCTTAACAGTGCCCCAATACGATGCCATGTGAGAGGATCAGACCTAATTTCCCCCAAATACATCTTCCACCTAAGCAGCTAAAAGTCGGGAGTACAGCGGGTAGGGCATTTGCCTTGCACATGGCTGACCCGGGTTCAAATCCCAGCATCCATATGGTCCCCTGAGCACGGCCAGGGGTAATTCCTGAGTGCAGAACCAGGAGTAACACCTGTGCATCGCCACGTGTGATCCAAAAAGCAAAAAAAATAAATAAAAGTCGGGAGTACCTTAGTCATCTTAAGGCTTGGGACTGTCCAATGAATGCAATTATTGTAATGTATGCAAATTATATGTAAGATGAGAAATGAGAGTAAATGTGCTTAAAATATACTTTTTGTACTTTTAGAATACAGTATACCAAATAATATTAAGAGACTGAAAGAATACACAGAATTTATTTTCCAAGTTCCTGTATATAACCCTGAAGGCCTCAACTTAAGTATAGAGGTAAATTGACCACCTTTCTATTTTTCCTACTTTGAATTCAGATACAATGTCTATATTTAAGCTAAAAGTTAATACTAGGGTTTTAGTTTTAAAGTAAAGGTATTCATGAATGATGAATGTAACAACTGTAAAGTGTATGAAGAGGATTTCTTTGCCTTCCTCCCCCTTCATGTTACAATTCTCAAGTAACCCAACAGTTGAATTTAGCATGGGCTTAATACCTTGTGAGCTGATTTACTGGACAATATCAAGGTAGAGCTAGAGTGAGTGTTTCCAAAAATGGGGTGTGGGGGAGAATGAGCTTTGCATTCTTTAGCTAAATAGTCCCAATTGTAGGCTTGTGGATCCAACGTGAAGTTGACATCACTGTCACTGTCACTGTCATCCCGTTGCTCATCGACTTGCTCGAGCGGGCACCAGTAACATCTCCATTGTGAGACTTGTTGTTACTGTTTTTGGCATATTGAATACACCACGGGTAGCTTGCCAGGCTCTGCCGTGTGGGTGGCATACTCTCGGTAGTTTGCCAGGCTCTCCAAGAGGGAGGGAGGAAGGAATCGAACCCGGCTCGGCCTCGTGCAAGGCAAACACCCTACTCACTATGCTATCACTCCAGTCCTTTAATCACCATTAAAAGCAGTAAAAATTCGGAGACAGCCAAGATCATGGAGATGAGGATGAGCTAAAAGACGTCCTTTTCCTCATTCTAACAACATGCCTGTCCACTCTCAAGCCCCTCTGCTACACGCGTGTCCTTTCCCAATGTCTTTTGTTTTGATGTGTGATCCTGCTCTGCGTGTGAGTTGTGGAACTCTCCCCCTGCTGCCCTGAGAGAGAAGGCGGGCCCGTGTGCCAGACACGCTGACGATGCGCTGTACTCCCCCACAGGGCTCGGAGCTTTATCACTTCAGAGTGTCCGTCATCGAAGGCATCAGTTTTTGTGAGTTAGTTGAAGAATTTCAGGTAACGTGGAATGTGCAGGTATCACATGAGACGGGGGGAGGGGGGAGGAATGGGGGGAATGGGGATAATGGGGAAAATAACTGGGCAGAGCTGGTGTGATGGACAAGGTCAGGGGCCCCGGGATCCTGGGGCTTGGCTGTGACAGTGCCAGAAAGGAGAGAGAGAGAAGCTGGGTGGCAGGTGGCAGGTCCAGCAGTGCCAGAAGCACTTGAACACCCGCCTGTGTTTGTCTGGATTCCCTTCCCCATCAGCTTGGTCTGACTTTTGATACGCACCCACCCTCCTTCCCCCTCGACTGCCCCCCACATATCTGTCTAGCTGCCAGGAGTTTTCTTCCTTCAGTGATTTGCGTTGGAACGGTAGAGTGGGGTTGGCGGCCGCACACGAACGGCTCCTCTGCTCCTAAAAGACCATGATCCCAGAAGCCCACTAACTGCTTTCAGTACCCAGCGGCTTCTTACAGAAACGCCTCTAGACTGTGAACTGAGCTGCGACCCCATGTCGCTCCAGGAGGGGAAAGTTTTTTCTCTCTTGGCCTTTCCTTTCCGAGGTGGCGGCGGCGGCGGTGGCGGCGGCCGCATGGCGACCACCATCTTATAGAGCCCACTAACCGGAGGTACGAGCTTGCAGTGACGCAACTCCTGGCAGAAATCTCTCTGGACTTAATTACTAAAATACCAGAAATCCAGAACCTCATATGCTCTTCATTCTCAGCAATGGAAAACAAATTATCAAACGATGCCTTTTCAGCAGGTTTGATTGTTGGGGGGAAATTCCAAATAATAATAATGAGTTTTCTGTTGAAATATTGAATGTAATCAGAGTATAGAGAGAGTACAGTGAAGACCATTAGCCACACAGGTGGTGGGTGGGGGTGGGATGGGAGGTATACTGGGGTTCTTGGTGTGCAACATGTGCACTGGGGAAGGGATGGGGGTTTGATCATTGTATGATTGAGACTTAACCCTGAAAGCTTTGTAACTTTTTTCATTGGTGATTCAATAAAAAAAAGGTAGAGTGGGGTTTTGGAGGGGCAGAAGGGGAGACACACCCAGAGGTGCTCAGGGCTTATTCCTGGCTCTGTGCCCGGGAATCACTTTAGAGGGATTCTGAAGACCATTCAGGGTGCTGGGGGTTGAACGTGTCAGCCTCACGTGCTCCTTTACGCCTGTCCTGTATCTCCTGCCCCATAGTGGTAGAGTCAGTTAGAAAGTGCTAGAAAGCAGTTTCCCCAGGTCACCCCATGATTTGCAATGTTTCTGGTCACTTGTTCCTGTAATGGCATCTGCTGCCTGTGGGGATGGGCAGACTGAGAATTCAGTTATTAAGAACTCACTCATGTAAAGCGTTGGTGCTCTACTGATGAAAACAAAATCAAAATCCTTCTCTCCTCTCTCCCTCACTCCCTCTTCCCCTCCTCTCTCCCTATCTCTCTCTCTCTTCTCTCATTCTCTTTCTCTCTCATAATGATGTGCACTTCTGTAGGGGTTGGGTAGCCACACAGCAGCAAGGTAGACACCTAAAGCTTGGAGAAAAAAATCCTTCCCACTAGCTAGATGCTGGGGACAGAAGCATCTATGATAGGAAGAACATGAGTGGGAAATTCTCATGACTTCTCTGTGTGTGTGTATGTGTCTCCTCTGCCTCATGGGCAAACCCATTTTGAGGGAAGAGCCAAAACACTAAAGGGGGAGCTCGACTTCTTGTTAGAACCCTAGATTTCTCAGGGGTCTAAGGAAAGGATCTCTAGGAGTGGAGAGTTGGGGAAGAGAAACGAGTTCTTATAAGAGAACTGGAGAAGGAGAATTGCAATTCTGCATAGGAAATGGCCCAAGTATCAGGTGGAGTGTGCAGAAATCACCCGAAGAAGCAAAAGAAACGCTTCAGAGTAAGACCAGATACCAAATGCCCCCCCAAGAGGCCTCGAGAGCTAAGAGTCGCTGGCAGAGCAGAGTCTCCAGGTTATGAGCAAAACAAAACCTTGCCCACATTTCAGACAGGCCAACACCAGAGAGCAGAAGCTGCCAAAGGGCAGCTGAGTCTGGGCACCATGACATAAGCATGGAGGGTGTTTAGGATGTCCTTGAGATGGACCTAGTCTCGCTTTGTAACCTTGGGAGCATGTCCTGGAGGGGGTCCAGACCCTGCTTTGCAAGATAATGAGCTTAGGAATTTTTGCTTCTATATTATGCCAGCTTCCTGCCAATACCCCAACCCCCAGCAGATGTTCTGTATTCTTTTTTTCTTTTTTCTTTTTTTTTTTTTTTTGCTTTTTGGGTCACACCTGACAATGTCAGGGGTTACTCCTTGCTTTGCACTCAGGAATGACTCCTGGCGGTGCTCGGGGGACCATATGGGATGCTGGGAATCGAACCCGGGTCAGCCACGTGCAAAGCAAACGCCCTACCCGCTGTGCTATCACTCCAGCCCAGATGTTCTGTAAAACAGAGCTCCTGTCTAGGTTCTGAGCCCACTTCTGAAGCATAAGCTCAGCTGGGTCCACTGGCATAAAATAAGTGTCCTTACCCCTCTCGTAAAGTTTACAATGCTAAAATCCCAGGGCTGGGACAAATGGAGATGCTGCTGGCACCCACTTGAGTAAATGGATGGTTAATGGGATGACAGTGCTACAGTGCTACCCCTCTGAAGGTGGGCTGCTCTGTTTCACGCTGGTTTGGGCGGGAATTTCTGCAACACAGACACTGAACTGACATCAGAGCTGCAAGCACAAAAAGTGAAGCATAAGTTGTCTCTTGCCCCCACTGCCTGGCTGTCTTTCCCAGGGCCCCTTAGAGAGGGTGGGTTGAGTTTCCCTCCCCGCCCCGAGCAGAGTCCCAGCAGCCAAAGACCTCCGGAACCTAACCACAGCCATGCTCAAGGCCCCTCTCCACACGTTCAGACAAGCCTCACGCATGAAGGAACCGGCAGAGGAACCCAGGTGTGCGGGACCCAGGGCTGAGATCTCCAAGCCTGCTCGGATCGGCACTGGGCCTCTTCCGCCCAGATCCTCCATTTTCCAGTAGCTAGACGTTCACACCCAGAAACTGTCCCCTGTGTCATGTAATCCCATCAACGGCCAACATCCAGAGACTATAAAACCATGCGGCTGCACGACATCCCCCTCTGGGAGAACCTGGCAAGCTACCGAGAGTTTTCTGCCCCCATGAGAGAGCCTGGCAAACTCCTCGTGGCATATTCATATGCCAAAACCAGTAACAATGATGGGTCTCATTCCCCCGACCCTGAAAGAGCCTATAATGTGGCACCATTGGGAAGGAAGAGTAAAGAGAGGCTTCTAAAATCTCAGGGCTACAGAACGGATGACTGGTTGAGGAAACTTTGGTACATCTATACAATGGAATACTATGCAGCTGTTAGAAAAAAGGAGGTCAAGAATTTTGTAGTCAAGTGGATGGGCATGAAAAGTTTCATGCTGAGTGAAATGAGTCAGAAAGAGAGAGACAGACATAGAAAGATTGCACTCATCTATGGTATATAGAATAACAGAGTGGGAGACTAACACCCAAGAACTGTAGAAATAAGTACCAGGAGGTTGACTCCATGGCTTCGAGGCTGGCCTCACGTTCCAGGGAAAGGTGAACTCAGAGAAGCGATCACCAACTACATTGTAGTCGAAGGCCATGTGGGGGAAGGGAGTTGCGGGCTGAATGAGGGCTAGAGACTGAGCACAGCGGCCACTCAACACCTTTATTGCAAACCACAACAGCTAATTAGAGAGAGAAAACAGAAGGGAATGCCTTGCCACAGTGGCAGGGTGGGGTGGGGAGGAGATGGGATTGGGGAGGGTGGGAGGGACACTGGGTTTACGGGTGGTGGAGAATGGGCACTGGTGAAGGGATGGGTTCCCAAACTTTGTATGAGGGAACTATAAGCACAAAAGTGTATAAATCTGTAACTGTACCCTCACGGTGATTCACTAATTAAAAATAAATAAATTTAAAAAATAAAAAATAAAAAAAATAAAATCTCAGGGCTAGGACGAATGGAGACGTTACTGAGGCCACTCGAGAAAATCAACGATCAACAGGATGATGATGATGATGATGATGATGAAATTGTGATCGATCTCAACCAAAACAACCCTGGGCTTGACATTTTACAGAGAATCACTCACAGAACCAGAGTTTTCTAGCTTAAGACCATAAAGGTCCAGAATAGAATCTAAACTTACTCTTTGGATTGATTTAAGAGTAAAGAATTAAGATGTGCATCAATTCTGAAGAGAAAGAAACACATAAGGGAGTGGGACTAGAATAAGCAGAGATTTAAGTCAAGTGTAACCACCACAAAAAATAAAGGTGAAGATGTTTGAAAAGAGTAAAATAAGAGACAGTCTCAGCAGAAAAATATAGAAACTTCTATAAGAATGGAAATTTTCAAACTGAAAAGCCCAATATCTAAAAATGTTAGGGGGCCTGGGCCGCAGTGCACTGGGTAGGGTATTTGCCTTGCACGTGGCCAACCCAGGTTCTTTTCCCCAGCACTTCCAGAAGTGATTCCTGAGTGCAGAGCCAGGAGTAAGTAATCCCTGGACATCACTGGGTATAGCCCAAAACCCCCTCAAAAAAAAAACCCTTTAAATAACTGGGTCAGCAGAGAAAAACGGCAATGAAAATAAATCACTGGGGGGTTCAACCTACTTAAAATGTTTTTAAACAAATAAGCTAGGGTGGATGAGATGGTACAGGAAATAAGATGCTTGTCTTCTATGTGGCTGACTCTGGTTCTATCCCCCAGTACCACATATGAGCACTGCCAGGGATTACTCTGAGCATCAAGCCAGGAGTAATTCCCAAGCACCACCGAGTGTGGCCAAAAACAAAGAGAAAAATACACAGGACAAAGAGTTTCAGGGGACTATGTGACAGTATCCAAAGGTCTAGCTAGCACTGAAGTCACTAGAGTTCACAAAGGATAAAAATAAGAGGTTGGAGTAGGGGGGGGAGAAATCTGAAAAATGAAGGTCTGAAAATGTTTCAAGTTTGGTGAACTTAATTTGCATATTCAAGAGGCTTCATGAATCCCAAGCAGGATAAATGAGGGAGGGGAAAAAGTCATGTCTGTGTACAACACATCCAAATATTAAGTATTTTCTTTCTTTTTTTTCCTTTTTTTCTTTTTTGGCTGTTTTCTGGCCCACACCAACAGTCCTCAGGGCTTATTCCTGGCTCTGCACTCAGGGATCATTCCTGGCAAGATTCAGGGACCATATTGGGTGCCAGGAATCAAATCCAGGTCTGCCATGTACAAGGAAAGTGCCCTGTCACTGTACCATCTCTCTGATCCCCCAAATTAAGAAAAATCCTTAAAAGCAGCCAGAGAGGAAAATTGAAAAAAAAAACACACACTAGTGCTATATTAAGGGAACAAGAGTTTGACTGTTGGTTTCCTGGTAGAAACAGAGAAGCTGGGAGACAGTACAAACCTTTACTGTGACGCAGTGGGTCGTGTGGAGGTCTAGAATTCCATTGCTAGTGAAAATGCCCTTCAGAAATGAAGGAAGGACCAGCAAGATAGTACAGTGGTAGGGTGCTTGCCTCGCACATACGACCAACACAGATTCGCTCCCTGGTACCACATGTGGTCCCCCAAACACACTGCCAGAGATGATCCCGGAGCCCAGAGCCCAGAGCCAGGAGTTAACCTTGAACACTGGGTGTGGCCCAAAGCATCAATAATAAAACAAAACCAAAAAAATGTGAAGAAAAAATAAAGGCAAGAGAGATTGTCTCTTTTTAAAATGCTTAAGATGCGTTATACAAGTTCAATGTGGCCCCTATAAGTATACCCAGGGCATTTTCAAAGAAATAGACAAAACTCTCCTGAAATTCATACGGAGCGATAAACCCCCAGGAATAGCCAAAGCAATCCTTGGGAAAAAGAAGATGGGTGGCATCACCTTCTCCGACTTCAAACTGTATTACAAAGCAGTGGTAATTAAAGCAGCATGGTGTTGGAATAGAAACAGACCCACCAGAACAATGGGACAGAGTTCAATATTCTGTCACAGGCTCTCAAATATATGATCACTTAATCTTTGATAAAGGAGCAAGAAATGTGAAGTGGAGCAAGGAAAGCTTCTTCAACGAGTGGTGCTGGGAAAACTGGACAGCTACTTCAAAAAAATGAACTCAGACCTCTGTCTAATGTCAACCACAAAAGTCAGATCAAATTGGATTCACTGTCATTGTCACTGTCATCCCATTGCTCATCGATTTGCTCAAGCAGGCACCAGTAACGTCTCCATTGTGAGACTTGTTGTTACTGTTTTTGGCATATTGAAGATGGGCGGGTAGCTTGCCAGGCTCTGCCGTGCGGATTAGATACTCTCAGTAGCTTGCCGGGCTCTCCGAGAGGGGCGGAGGAATCAAACCGGGTCAGCAGCATGCAAGGCAAGCTCCCTACCCGATATGCTATTGTCCAGCCCCAAAATGGATTAAAGACCTCAATATCACACCTGAATTCACAGGGTATAGGGAAGGAAATGTAGGCAGAGCCCTCTATGATATTGAAGCTAAAGGCATCTTCAAGGATAAAACACCACTGACCAAGCAAGTGGAAACAAAGATAAACAAATGGGACTACATTAAGCTAAGAAGTTTCAATACCCCAAAAGAAAGAATGACCAAAATACAGAGAGAGTCCACGGAATGAGAAAAATTATTTACCCAATATCCATCAGATAGGGTCTTAATATCCAGGATATATAAGACACTGATAGAACTTTATAAGAAAAAACCTCCAACCCCTCCAATCCAAAAATGGAGAGAAGAAACAAACAGAAACTTTCTCAAAAAAGAAATACAGGGGCTGGAGTGATAGCACAGTGGGTAGGGCGTTTGCCTTGCATGTGGCCGACCCGGGTTCGAATCCCAGCATCCCATATGGTCCCCTGAGCACCGCCAGGGGTGAATTCTGAGTGCATGAGCCAGGAGTGACCCCTGTGCATCTCTGGGTATGACCCAAAAAAAGAAATACAAATTGCCACAAGGCATGTGAAAAAATGCTCTACATCTCTAATTATCAGGAGATGCAAATCAAGACAACAATGAGATATCATCTCACACCACAGAAACTGGCATTCATCAAAAAGAACAAGAACAACCAGTGCTGGTGCGAATTCAAGGAGAAAGGGACTCTTTCATTGTTGGTGGGAATGCCAACAGGTCCAGCCTTTTTGGAAAATAATATGGACATTCCTTCAAAAACTAGAAATTAAGCTTCCATATGACCCAGCAATACCACTTCTGGGAATATATCCCAGGGAAGCAAAAAAGCACAGTAGAAATGACATCTGCATTTGTATCATTGTTCACAATAGCCAGAATCTGGAAACAACCCGAGTGCCCAAGAACAGACAACTAGTTAAAGAAACTTTGAGGGACTGGAACGATAGCACAGCGGGTAAGGCATTTGCTTTGCACGCAGCTGACCTGGGTTCAATTCCCAGCATCCCATATGGTTCCCCGAGCACATCCAAAAGTAATTTCTGAGTGCTTGAGCCAGGAGTAATCCCATGCAACCCCGGGTGTGACCCAAAAAGCAATAAATAAATAAAGAAATAGAATAAAGAAACCCTGATGCATCTACACAATGGAGTACTATGCAGCTGTTAGAAAAGATGAAGTCATGAAATTCGCTTATAAGTGGATGGACATGGAGAGTGTCATGCTAAATGAAATGAGTCAGAAAGAGAGGGACAGACATAGACGGACTGCACTCATTTGTGGAATATAAAATAACATAATATGAGACTAACACCCAAAGACAGTAGAGACAAAGGCCAGGAGGATCATTCTGGGGTTTGAAAACCTACTTCACATGCTGGGGGGAGGGAGGCAGTTGGGATGGAGAAGGGACCACTGAGTCAATGATGGTGGGAGGGATCACTCTGGATGGGAGATGTGTGCTGAAAGTAGACTAAGGACCAAACATGATCGCCTCTCAGTATTCGCATTGCAAACCATAATGCCCCAAAGTAGAGAGAGAGTAAGAAGGAAGGTGCCTGCCACAGAAGCAGGGGGGTGGGATGGGGTGGGGGTGGCAGGAGGGATACTGGGGACATTGGTGGTGGAAAATGTGCACTGGTGGAGGGATGGGTTTTCAATCATTGTATAACTGAAACTCAAACATGAAATTTTTTTTAGTATCAACTTGATTCTTTTTATTTAATTTTTTATTTTATAAAGATAAAAATAAAAAATAAAAATAAAAAAATTTTTTATTTTATAAAATAAATTTTGTTTATTTTATAAAGCTACAGCACTGGACTGTAGCACTGTCATCCCATTGTTCATTGATTTGCTTGAGCAGGCACCAGTAATGTCTCCATTGTGAGACTTGTTGTTACTGTTTTTGGCATATTGAATATGCCATGGGTAGCTTGCCAGGCTCTGCCGTGCAGGTGGGATGCTTGCCAGACTCTCTGAGAGGGACAGAGGAATCGAACCCGGGTTTGCCGCATGCAAGGCAAACACCCTACCCGCTGTGCTATTGCTTCAATACTTCAGAGTATAAATTTGATTATATTTAATATTCAAACATCAATCCCAGCACCACTACACCTTCCCACCACCATATTTCGGGTGTTTCCATCCCAAACCCCAATCCCTGCCCCAAAGCAGAACTGAAATGATATAATACTTCCCTCTAAGGTTGGTTAACTCTTACTTTGAATCCTATGAAATGTGGTGCGGTACTCTTGGACTATGGGTAGAGTGTGTCCTATGAAGTGTTGTGTGGCCGAAAAGGCAATCGTGTGGTCCAAGGAAAGGTTCACTTGTGGATGAGGCTCTGCTCGAGTATGTGGAAAGCGGCCGTGAGCAGGGTGGCGGTTGGATTCTGGAGGGTTTCGGCTGCTGGGGCTGGGTCCCTTGGGATGGGGACGGGTCTCACCTGCCCCACTCTGGGGCTTCCCAAGTGAAACAGCCTGGCACAGGGTCTGGCAGCATGATTATGGCGAGTGTCATGTTGCTCCCTTTCAGGAAAGAAGGACATGTGATCTGGATGGTGGCCAATGACGAGATTATCTGGCCAACCGGGTGGCTTATGGGCGTGACTGCTGAGTCGCCAGAGACAGGGGGATATGGGGCGGAGAATCTCCATTCCCTCTCCCGTTGAGTCCAGAGTTCTCAGCCACAGAGTCCCACATAGCTGGGTTTTCTGGGGTTTCACTCTTGGGTAAGGCTCAATCATGAAACCTTTGTTACTGTATCTCCCAGCCATCCAATAAATAAAATAAAATAAAATAAAATGCTTAAGATCTTCAGGATGAATATCAGCAGAGGAAAATAAAGCTTCAGTAATGAATAAGCCTAAAAATGAATTTTAAAAAATAGGAAATGAACGCACAGGTTAAAAAGGAAGAATGGGCTAGAGGATTAGTCCTGTGGGTAAGGTGTAGTCCCAGAGCACTGCTGGGTTGATCATGCCCCATAAAAAAGAAGAGATTCTCTTTGAAGAAACAAAGCAAACTTTGAAGCAAGCTTTTCTGAGTCAAGGAAAACTGCTTTTGAAAATACTCTAAGACAGAATTCCAAGAATGACCTTGCTTTTCTTTCATAGCTCTGTAGCACTGTCGTATTGTTCATCGATTTGCTCGAGTGGGCACCAGTAATGTCTCCATTGCGAGACTTGTTGTTACTGTTTTTGGCATATTGAATACACCATGGAGAGCTTGCCAGGCTCTGCCATGCAGGCGAGATACCTTTGGTAGCTTGCCGGGCTCTCCAAGAGGGACAGAGGAATTGAACCCGAGTCAGCCGCGCACAAGGCAAATGCCCTACCCACTGTGCTATTGCTCCAGTCATTCATAATAAAGAATATTATTGGGGAAATGGATAAAATTTTAATAAGGGTTGTAGATGGTAGAAAATCACATTGTCTCATTAATTTCTTGAGTGTATGGTGCAGTGGTTATTTAAATGAATTATTGGTGTTTAAGAAATATATATGGAAGTATTTTGGAGGCAAAGAGACATTTTGTTTAAAACACACTGTTATGATTCTGAGGTTTAGTCTTTTGGCGGGGGCAAGGTATAGAATATTTAAATAGTCACAGAAGATTTTCTTGGAAGGAAAACGTTGAAAGAAAATCTGTTTTCAAGAACTCTATAGAAAATAGCTTAGCTGAGAGGGCTGGAGCGGTAGCACAGTGGGTAGGGCATTTGCCTTGCACGCAGCCGAGCTGGGTTCGATTCCCAGCATCCCATATGGTCCCCTGAGCACTGCCAGGGTGATTCCTGAGTGCAGAGCCAGGAGTAACCCCTGTGCGGTGCCAAGTGTGACCCAAAGAGCAAAAAAAAAAAAAGCTTAGCTGAAAATGCATAATTCGAAGGTGCTAGAGTTTTCCAATTTAGAAGTATAATGGATGGTTTAACAGAGCAAATGAAAATTTTATATTGTCTGGCAAAGTGACTGAAATGACTTTTTAGGTAGAAATAGGTGGAGCAGAAGGCAGCAGAGCTACAAATATGGGAGAGCTTAAAGCCCGACTGTTGAATAGTTTCTATCCACCTGGCTGAATGCAAGGTTCTGTATCAGAAAATGAGGGGTTGGAGTGATAGCACAATGGGGAGGGCATTTGCCTTGCATGCGGCTGACCTGCGTTCGATTCCCAGCATCACATATGGTCCCCCAGCACTGCCAGGAGTAATTCCTAAGTGCATGAGCCAGGAACAACCCCTGTGCATCACTGGGTGTGACCCAAAAAGAAAAAAAAAAAGAAAATGAGTGGATGAGTCAAGGTGTGGAAGTGGATGGATGAGTCAAGGTGGAAACCAGAAACTATAGAGCTTTCTCTTTGGCAATCACTGTATCACTGTCACTGACATCCCGTTGCTCATCAATTTGCTCGAGCGGGCACCAGTAACATCTCCATTGTGAGACTTGTTACTGTTTTTGACATATCAAATACACCACGGGGAGCTTGCCAGGCTCTGTTGTGTGGGCTAGATACTCTCGGTAGCTTGCCGGGCTCTCTGAGAGGGGCGGAGGAATCAAACCCAGGTGGGCTGCATGCAAGGTGAACGCCCTACCCGCTGTGCTATCGCTCCAGCCCGCTCTTTGGCAATGAGAGACTGAAACTTTTTTGTGAAGGTGTTGAGAGATGTTACACCAAAGACGTCCTACCAGAGAGAGTCTCAAGACTTTGGCTACATGTCCTGGGATTTGCTCCTTCTCGAGACTTTATCCTGTGGGTCAGCACCAACGGGGTGGGCTGTGGAACTGAGGAGAGTTACTCACATGGAAGAGGCAGAATAGAGGCAGAAAAATAAACAGATGATGACAATGAATTCTTTCCCCCTGGCTTTTCCTAAGTTCAGCATAGAGAATTAAAATTAATGTTCGCAATGATCAGAAACACAAACTGACTCTCTCATTGATTGAAAGAGATTCGATTGGGGGACAGGCCCACTCCCAGCAATGCTCAGGCACTAACCCTGGCTCTGTGGTCAGCAGTGATGCTCAATGACTCAGGGAACCATAGACGGTGGCAGGGATCGGAACCAGGGTCAGTGGGATACAAGGCAAATGCCATAACCCCTGTAATGTCTCTCTGGTTCGGCTTAGGGTTTTCTTAACAAAGCTAGATTCCTTTTCTGGCAGTCCAGCTTGAAAGAAAGGACTTTTGTTATCTTGTAACACCATAATGAAGACAAGCTTCATATCTGACATTTTGTGATCAAATGTTCCAAGAATTCCAATCCCACTGGGAACAGTCTGAGCTCTGAGGTGATAGATAAACCCATTGATCAATTCCCATAAGGATAATTAGCTTCCTAGACCAGAAGGACTGGTTTCCATACCACTTTTAAATTGGGACAGTAGGGTCCAGAGAGATAGTACAGCAGGCAAGGTGTACTTGCCTTGCACCTGGGTTCAATCTCCAGCATCATAGGGTCCCCTGAGCATGACCAGGAGAGCTACCTGAATGCAGAGCCACGAATAAACCCTGAGCACCATCAGGTGAGACCAAAATCCAAAAGTAAATAAAATAAATTGGCTGAAGTACAAGACCCCACTTCTGGGGCCAGTTCCACAGATGTATCTCATCTATCAACGGTCACTGGTCACGTTGTCAAGAGCCCGAGTGGCGAGGGGGTGGGTGGTGAGGGGGGAGGGGGGCTTTGTCTGCGGAATTTTGCTCAATGGTCAATAATGGCTCCAAGTTTCAGGGCTGGAGCAATAGCACAGCGGGTAGGGCGTTTGCCTTGCACGCGGCCGACCCGGGTACTAATCCCAGCATCCCATACGGTCCCCTGAGCACCGCCAGGAGTAATTCCTGAGTGAAGAGCCAGGAGTAACCCCTGTGCATCGCCGGGTGTGACCCAAAAACCAAATAAATAAATAATGGCTCCAAGTTTTATGACTAGAGGGAGAAAACTCAAGACTTTCTTCTCCGTTGCAGATCTACGTGGACGAAGTTCCCTTGCCATTCCCCGGACATACTCTGATTGCCATGGCTGCTGCCGTCCTCCTTGGGGGCCTGATCATTATAGCATTCATGCTGCAGATGTGCGACATCCACCCATGGGACATGCTCCAGAACTTGATCCGAAGGCAAGACGTGTACCATCCCAACTTCCATGACAAAGAAATGAAGACCTGAGTCGTGGGGAAGGGGTAGTCCTGAGTTCCTCTTTATTTTCTAGATTTGTTAAGGCAATTCTAGGTACATATACACTTAGATGTTTTTATAAAAGATCCATGTACTAGAGAATGACCATTAAAATGCAAATTGATCTTTACCTATATGTTGATGGGTCTCTTCACTTACTCCAAACCCGGGGAAACTGCTTCAGACCAGCATTTACGCAGAGGATTTTCCTTGAAGCTTTTCAGAAGATGATAACAGGATAACTTTCTGCTCTGCCCAGTCTGGGAGAACTGAAGCCCTGTGACGTCATTGGTTGTTGGCTTACAGAAGAGAGTAGAATGAGTTCATGCTCTGGAAAGATGGATGGAGAAGGATCCACCCCACCGCGCGTGTCAGACCCTCATGGGAATTAAAGATTCAACCGATTGTGGTGGGGGAAGGGGGGAGTTTCTCAGGCAACTTCAAAACCAAACTGTAGCTCAAGTGGCAGAGCACATATCTTGCATGTGTGAGACCCTGGTCTGATCTTTGGCCCCGGGAGGCCTCTGAGCATTATAGCTTTGGCCTCCCAGCACCGCCACAAAAAAAAAATATATATATATATATGCCTAACTATTGGAAATCGTGACCCCCCTCTCAGGGGGGGTGTTGGAAGAACTTAGCCTGTGGTGGAACTCCTGGTTTGCAAACCACCTTGTCCCCATCATAGACCTCCTCTAGTCACACATGGTCATCGACTTTCTAGTTCTTCTCTTTCAAGTCTTTGTCATCATCTAGTCCCCTCTTGCCCCTCACAGCATAGCTACATAGAAATCATGAAGGGTGGGGCTGGAGCGATAGCACAGCGGGTAGGGCTTTTGCCTTGCACGCGGGCGACCCGGGTTCGATTCCCAGCATCCCATATGGACCCCTGAGCACCGCCAGGGGTAATTCCTGAGTGCATGAGCCAGGAATGACCCCTGTGCATCGCTGGGTGTGACCCAAAAAGCAAAAAAAAAAAAAAGACATACAAAGACATACCGTGTTACTGCCATATTTGTTGAAAATGTCAACCTTGAATCTACAAAATATAACTTACAATGTTTTAAATAAATTAATAAACTTTATAATTTAAAAAAAAAGAAAAAAGAAATCATGAAGGGTGGGGCACACATAGGTGGGGTTGAACATTGCCATAACAACAAACAGAGGTAAAGCCACTCCGTCAGGGGAATTTCTAGGGGATTAACTCAAGGACAAAAGCTCATCTGAGGCTTCAGCACTCCAGATTACTAGGAGATCCGCTCAAGGACGAGATTCCACCCAGGATGTATTGCTTTCTCCTTCCCTCAGCTAGTCATCCATTTAAGCAATCACAGTAAATTTACTTCTTATAATATTTCTAGTCATTTCGTATGAACACAGTAAGAGATATATTAAGCTTAAAGGCTGGCTCTTCCTGGGGACATCTCGCCATATATCCCAGACTACAGTCCTCAGGCCAGGTTAGTCTTTCCTAACCCCAGCAGGGTCCTTGTTCAGTTACTTTGTTTGGGGTCATGACAGTGTGTCCCATGACCATGCTCTTGATTTACTATACTTATGGTGCTTAGCTTATCCCCTTCAATGCCAGGCTGGTGTACAGCTTGCCCTGGGTGCATCCAGTCTCTTTGTAGGGACCCATCTTTTGGAGTGCTAGGAACTAAGGGGAACTGGGGCTTAAATCAGGTAAATATGGATGCCCAGGAGTAAATATTATTTTGGAGTCAATTAACTCCCATGTTACAAAACATAGCATCAACTGTCTACCTGTGTCTATACAAAAAGAACATTGCTAAACCATGCAAGTGACATAAAGGAAAGAGAAAAGCAACATAGGATTATTAGTGCCCAATGTGCCTCAGGGGCACTGTTGTGGGACTAATTCAATAAACCTAAACTCCGGGACTGGAGCGATAGCACAGCGGGTAGGGTGATAGCACAGCGGGTAGGGCATTTGCCTTGCACACAGATGACCCGGGATCAATTCCCAGCATCCCATATGGTCCCCTGAGCACTGCCAGGGGTAATTCCTGAGTGCAAAGCCAGGAGTAACCCCTGTGCATAGCCGGGTGTGACCCAAAAAGCAAGAATAAATAAATGAATGAATCACGATCACAGTCACGAAATGGATCACAGTCACGAAATGCGTTAATCACCGATTTCTCGGGCGGGCTCAGTAACCTCTCCATTTGTTCTTTCCCTGAGATCTTAGAAGTCTCTCTAGACATGGCCCTTCCAATGATGTCGCACTGGGGGCTCCTTCAGGGTCAGGGGAATGGGATCCAGCTTGTTACTGGATTTAGCATATGAATACACCATGGGAAGCTTGCAGGGCTGTCCCATGTGGGCAGGAAACTCTCAGAAACTTGCCAGTTTCTCCCAGAGGGAGAAGTAGGCTACAAGATATCCCTTCTGGGAGCTTTCTTTTAAGTCTCTGGATGTTGGCCGTTGATGGGATTACACACACCTGGGTTCCTCTGCCGGTACCTTCATGCATGAGGCCTGTCTGAACGTGTGGAGAGGGGCCTCCAGCATGGCTGCAGCTAAGTTCCGGTGGTCTTCTGTCGCTGGGAGCTCTGCTTGGGGTGGGGAGAAAAGCTGGAGCCCATCCTCTCCAAAGGGCCCCGGGGAAGATAGCCAGGCATGCGGGCAAGAGCCTCTCTGAATGAATAAATAAATTCAATTTAAATTTAATTTAATTTAATTTAAATAAATGAATAAAGGGGTTGGAGCAATAGCACAGCGATTGGTCTTTCGACTTTCACGCGACTGACCGGTGTTTGATTCCTCCGCCCCTCTCGGAGTGCCCGGCAAGCTACTGAGAGAGTATGGAGCCCGCACGGCAGAACCTGGCAAGCTACCCGTGCATATCGAATATGCCAAAAGCAGTAACAATAAGCCTCTCAATGAGAGACGTTACTGGTGCCCGCTTGAGCAAATTGATGAACAACTGAGATGACAGTGACAGTGACAGTGACAATGAATTAAATAAATAAATAAACAAATAAACCTAAGCTCAGTACAGGAGGGGGAGGAGCAAAGACAACCCAATGTCCCCCAACACCAAGGGAAGGAGAGATGAGCCTTTTGTGTGATTCTGTTTTTTTCCTTTAATTTCATCAATAGATATTTTTAATCTTAAAGCTGGTCTGAAGAGTTGATCTCTCAGAGAGGATCTCTAGGGAACTACCATAGAGAGGGCCAGGGAGGGTCTCAGAGAGTCCCCAGTAGTGATCACTGACAACAGAGCCCAGAGTAAGGCCTAAGCACAGGCAATGTGACCCTAAATTCAAAAAAATTAATAAATTATTTTTTTTTAATCTTAGACTTGAGCAATAATACAGTGAGTTAGGTTCATGGCTCCCTGAATTCAGTCCTTAGTACACCAGAAGTACTGAGCCCCGCCAGGAATGAACCCTAAGTGCAGAGCCAGGAGTAGGCCCTGAGTACTGCCCTGTGTTCCCATTCCCAACCCCCCCCATAAAAAAAAAACCCAAGTTTGCTCTCTGAGGAAGGATTTAGTAGGGTGGATCTCTGGGAAGGTCTCAAGGAAGCTTGTAGGGAGAAGGAAGAGAAGGGATTAGAGACCACCAAAGAGGTCCTGGGAGGGTCAGGGAGGGTCAGGGAGGGTCAGGGAGGGTCTCCTCCCAGTGTCCATAAGAGGCAGGGCTCTGAGGAGCCTTACTTGGTGCTGCCAGAGACTCTGAGAAGAGGCTGCAGTGCAGGACTCCAGCATCCTTCCAGAATCTTCTAGGACACAGCTTTTCCTGGGACCATGGACCACTCGCACCATCACTCCGGGATGAGCACCATGGGCCACCCCAGCACCCCGGCCCCTCCTCAGCAGCCCCCGGCCACCTCGGGGCCCCACTCCCACGGCGGCGGCGCACACTCGATGCCCACGACCTTCTACTTTGGCTACAAAAACGTGGAGCTGCTGTTTGCGGGGCTGCGGATCGACTCGGCTCTGGCCATGGCCGTGGCTTCCGTGGCTGTGTTTCTGCTGGCCCTGGGCTACGAGGGACTCAAGAGAGCTCGAGAGAGTCTCCGCACCCAGTGCTCGGCTTTCCCGAGACCAGAAGGAAGCTGCCCCGAGGAGACGCCCCGGCAGCAGCTGCTGAGCGCCGCTCACCTCCTGCAGACAGCGCTGCACGTGCTCCAGCTGGCCCTGAGCTACCTGCTGATGCTGACCGCCATGACCTACAACGCCTACCTCGGCCTGGCCTTGCTGGCGGGGGCCGGCGCCGGCTACTGGCTCTTTGGCGGGAAGAAGGTGGAGAACGTGGAGTCCCAGAACCTTCCCAGGAACAAGGCTCCCCTCCTTGATGCCTTCCTTCTGCCTCTAGTTGACTAGCGACACCAGAACCTTGGTGAGACCGTGGTCGAGATCACCGGGCTCCACACGTACTGTGCCAGCGCAGACATGGATACTGTCAGCTTGAGCTCAGACGTGGATGGCAGGATTGATTCCTGGTAGATTCCTGAATGGGGACTGCCCTGAAGGTTTCCTATGGAACTGAACTAATTTGCTTGTCTTGAGCCGGAGGCCCTGGGTCTCCCTGCCCTCTGGCTCAGGTCCCCTTCTGTGTCTTGTCCAGTGCACAACTCCCTCCCTGGCTCCCCGGTGATTGTGTTCCTGCCTTTTCCTTGTTCTTTGAATAAATTCGGTTTTTCCAGTGGTGGTGGCTGAAGGAAACTATTGTCCAGTAAACATAGGTCCCAAAATCACAATAAAAATCTTGAACCTTTGGTTTCATGCATGAAAACCACCTGCCCATTTCTTTCCTGGGGGGATGTGCCAGACAATGCCTGTGGTGTGGACTATCTATAGTGCGGACAGTGGGGCAAACCAGCAACAGCAAGATGTGTGCATAGGGACAGGATCCCACTCTGAATGGATTAGGATAATCCCATCAACCAGAAAATATCTTAATCCTTAAGGACAGAGCAATAGGCAGGTGGGGTGATTGCCTTGCATGCTGCTGACCCAGTTCTATCCCTGGCACCACATATGTCCCCGGAGCCCCCCATGGAGTGATCCATGAGCACAGAGCCAGGAGGAAGCTCTAAGCACTACCAGGAGTGGCCCCGAAAACTAAGAGCTATTAAATATTAGCATATTCCGGGGCTGGAGCAATAGCACGGCGGGTAGGGCATTTGCCTTGCATGCGGCTGACCGGGGTTCGATTCCCAGCATCCCATCTGGTCCCCTGAGCACTGCCGGGGGGTAATTCCTGAGTGTAGAGCCAGAAGTGACCCCTGTGCATCGCCAGGTGTGACCCAAAAAGCAAAAGCTAAATAAATAAATAAATAAATAAATAAATAAATAAATAAATAAATGTTAGCATATTCCTTGCACTGAGTATCTTGGTTGGTCACAGCTGATTGAAACAACAGGCCAATGGTTTCCTTCATTTTTGTTCTTTGGGACCAGAAGTCTTCCCATCTGTGCACAGGAGGCAGAGGTGGGACCCCCAGTAGCTCTCAGCCCCACGCAGCTGACCAGATGGTCCAGTGTACAGCTGTAGCCAGCCATGCATGGAATTGGGATGTGTACAGTGGAGCCCTTTGAGTTAGCTCGCCAACTCGAGAGTCAAATTAGGAAGTCTGCTTTTGTCATGTGTTTTGCTGCATTTTGCTACATATATGTATATATATATATATGTATATATATATATATACGTATATGTGTTTCTAAGGAATGGTGTAGAACAAGGTCAGGACCTGGCTGACCCACAGTTCATGTTTTCCTGGAGGAAACAATTCAAGCCAGGACACTCATTACAAGAAAGCAAGAATCACAAAGTGGTGATGGGTTTTTATTTTGGGTGGAGTGGGACACGGCCAGGAGTAATTCCTGAGTGCAGAGCCAGGAGTAAGCCCTGTACATCACTGCGTGTGACCCAAACGTCAAAGGAATAATAATAATAATAAATAAATAAAATGTAAATAATAAATAAAATTGCAAAATTCCTGGAGCATGCAACATCTCATACTCTATACCACTGATGTACAAGAGTAGCACACCACGTGGATGAGGTAAAACACGGAAGGCAACTGATCTTGATTAATAAATTAATAAATAAATAAAATATTAACACACAAGGCTCTACCTTTACTAACAGCATATTAATAAATCTCTTATACATGAACTTAATGGCTCCAGGCTGAAATACAACAATCTTCACACACTTTCTTCTAAGGAAAATTTTTGAAAATTTTCATCAAATTACTTCCAACAAACAACACAGATAAATTATTTAGGACCTGCTCTTGCGGCAGGCCTGGGTGGTGGTTGGGAAAATTTGGAATGTTGGTGGTGGGAAGCTATAGTGATAGTAGGATTGGTGTTATAGCAAATGTAATATGTGATTGTGAACAAGTTTTTTAAAATTTAATTTAATTTAAAGAAATAATAAAAATTTTTTAAATGCGGGGGCTAGAGCAATAGTTCAGCGGGGAGGACATTTGCCTTGCATGCTGCCAACCCAGGTCCAGACCCCCGGCAGTGCATATTGTCCCCCAAGCAAAGCTGAGTAATTCCTGAGTGAAGAGCCAGGAGTAACCCCTGAGCATCACCGGGTATGACCAAAAAAAAAAAAAAAAAAACCACATAGGATACAGTGCGGGCGACCGAACGAGAAAGGGGTGGTCAGAGCATCTCCATGCGAGTCCTTGGTTCCCGGTCTCCCTCAGGCGCCTTCCCTGCCTCTGTCCGAGCCTCTCCGCACCGGGAGCTCCTGCCACCTGTGCTTCAACTCCTTTAACTCAGAGCTACCCGGCATCATGGTGACAGTGAAGCTGTGTGCTTGCGCAGACCCCCCAGCTCCCCCTGACAGTCGGGCCCCGGGTGCACCTCACGGTGCTCAGTCAAGACCTTCCAGAGCCTCCTGGGCGGGGAGCACTGAGTGCTGCGTCTCCACTCTGGGGTCAGTGTGTTCTCTACTGGGGGCGCCTTTCTGAAACTCCCCCCGGCTCCGTCTGCCGCTCTCCTGCAGGGCTCTCTCACTGGTCACCAGAGCACCGGGAGCCAGTGGCCTCAGGAACAAGAGCACTGCTGCTCGGGAAGGACCAGATTTGCCTCCCGGAAAGTGTCAGCCAGTGTGCACGTGACGCTAGCATTGGAAAAAGATTTTCTCGATTTCTCGACATTAAGAGAATTGGGAGGGTGGGGGTGGGTGGGGAGGGGGCACACAGCAGTGCTCTGTGCTCAGGAACCATGGCAGGCAGGGCTCCAGGGACCACGTGGGGTGCCAAGGATTTAGCCTGGGTCAGCTTCTTACAAGGCTGCCGGACTGTCTCTCTGGTCCCATCTATCCTCTGAGGGTTTAAAATTGCGGAACAATTGCACTGTGGGGGGGCTGGAGCGATAGCACAGCGGGGAGGGCATTTGCCTTGCATGCGGCCTACCCGGGTTCGATTCCCAGCATCCCATATGGTCCCCTGAGCACCGCCAGGAGTGATTCCTGAATGCAGAGCCAGGAGTAACCCCTGTGCATCGCCAAGTGTGACCCAAAAAGCAAAAAAAAAAAAAAAAAAATCACTGTGGGTAGGGCGCTGGCCCTGCACAAGGTCAAACTAGGTGCCTGGCACCCCGTATAGCCCCCTGTCCACCAGCAGGGATCCCTGAGTGCAGAGCCCAGAGTAAGGCCAAGCACAGCCAATGTGACCCAAAATTCAAAAAATATATAAATAAATCCATATTTTAAAATCTTAGACCTGAGCAATAGTTCACAGCTGCCCTGAGCTCAGTCCTCAGGACACCACATGTCCCCCGGGCCCACCAGGGGTGACCCCTAAGTGCAGAGCCAGGTGTAAGCCCTGAGTACTGCCCTGTGTGCCCCCTCCCAAACACCTGCGCCCCCCAAAAAAATCCAAGTGTGCTCTCTGAGGAAGGATTTAGTAGGGTGGGTCTCTGGGAAGGTCTCAAAGATGCTTATAGGAAGAGGGAAGAGAGGGGATTAGAGACCGCCAAGGAGGTCCTGGGAGGGTCATGAGGGTCAGGGAGGGTCTCCTCCCAGTGTCCATAAGAAGCAGGGCTCTGAGGAGCCTTACTTGGTACTGCCAGAGACTCTGAGAAGAGGCTGCAGTGCAGGACTCCAGCATCCTTCCAGAATCTTCTACAACACAGCTTTTCCTGGGACCATGGACCACCATCACTCCGGGATGAGCACCATGGGCCACCCCAGCACCCCGGCCCCTCCTCACCAGCCCCCGGCCACCTCGGGGCCCCACTCCCACGGCGGCGGCGCACACTCGATGCCCACGACCTTCTACTTCGGCTACAAGAACGTGGAGCTGCTGTTTGCGGGGCTGCGGATCGACTCGGCTGTGGCCATGGCCGTGGCTTTCCTGGCTGTGTTTCTGCTGGCCCTGGGCTACGAGGGTCTCAAGAGAGCTCGTGAGAGTCTCCGCGCCCAGTGCTCAGCTTTCCCCAGACCAGAAGGAAGCTGCCCCGAGGAGACGCCCCGGCAGCAGCTGCTGAGCGCCGCTCACCTCCTGCAGACGGCGCTGCACGTGCTCCAGCTGGCCCTGAGCTACCTGCTGATGCTGACCGCCATGACCTACAACGCCTACCTCGGCCTGGCCTTGCTGGCGGGGGCCGGCGCCGGCTACTGGCTCTTTGGCGGGAAGAAGGTGGAGAACGTGGAGTCCCAGAACCTTCCCAGGAACAAGGCTCCCCTCCCTGACGCCTACCTTCTACCTCTAGATGACCAGCAACACCAGAACCTTGGTGAGACCGTGGTCAAGATCACCGGGCTCCACATGGACTATGACAGCACAGACATGGATACTGTCACCTTGAGCTCAGACGTGGATAGCAGTATTGATTCTTGGTGATTCCTGAATGGGGACTGCCCTGAAGGTTTCCTATGGAACTGAAATAATTTGCTCGTCTTGAGCCGGAGCCCATGGGTCTCCCTGCCCTCTGGCTCAGGTCCCCTTCTGTGTCTTGTCCAATGCACGGACTCCTTTCCTGACTCCCCGGTGACTGTGTTCCTGCCTTGTTCCTCTGTTCTGTGGGTAAATTCGGGTTTTTCCAGTGGTGGTGGCTTAAGGAAACTATTGCCCAGTAAACGTAGGTCCCAAAATCCCAATAAAAATCTTGAACCTTTGGTTCCATGCATGAAAACCACTTGTGTATGTCTTTCCTGGGGGGATGTGCCACACAATGCCTGTGGTGTGGACTATCTGCAGTGCGGACAGTGGGGCAAACCAGCAACAGCAAGATGTGTGCATAGGGACAGGATCCAACTCAGATTGGATTAGGATAATCCCATCAACCAGGAAAGATCTTAATCCTTAAGGACAGAGCAATAGGCAGGTGGGGTGATTGCCTTGCATGCTGCTGACCCAGTTCTATCCCTGGCACCACATATGGTCCCCGGAGCCCCCCACGGAGTGATCCTTGAGCACAGAGCCAGGAGGATACTCTAAGCACTACCAGGAGTGGATCCAAAAAATAAGAGCTATTAAATATTAGCATATTCCGGGGCTGGAGCGATAGCACAGCGGTAGGGCATTTGCCTTGCACGCGGCTGACCCGGGTTGATTCCCAGCATCCCATATTGTCCCCGAGCACCGCCGGGGATAATTCCTGAATGTAGAGCCAGGAGTGACCCTGTGCATCGCCAGGTGTGACCCAAAAAGCAAAAAAGAAATAAAATGAAATAAATAAATGTTAGCATATTCCTTGCACTGAGTATCTTGGTTGGTCACAGATGATTGAAACAATAGGCCAATGGTTTCCTTCATTTTTGTTCTCTGGAACCACAAGTCTTCCTATCTGTGCACAGGAGGCAGAGGGGGAACCCCCAGTAGCTCTCAGCCCCACGCAGCTGACCAGATGGTCCAGTGTACAGCTGTAGCCAGCCATGCATGGAATTGGGATGTGTACAGTGGAGCCCTTTGAGTTAGCTCGCCAACTCGAGAGTCAAATTAGGAAGTCTGCTTTTGCCATGTGTTTTGCTGCATTTTGCTACATATATATGTACATATATACATATATATACAGAAATACATATACATATATATGTATTTCTAAGGAATGGTGTATAATAAGGTCAGGACCTGGCTGACCCACAGTTCATGTTTTCCTGGAGGAAACAATTCAAGCCAGGACACTCATTACAAGAAAGCAAGAATCACAAAGTGGTGATGGTTTTTTATTTTGGGTGGAGTGGGACACGGCCAGGGGTAATTCCTGAGTGCAGAGCCAGGAGTAACCCCTGTACATCACTGCGTGTGACCCAAACATCAAAAGAATAATAATAATAATAATAAATAAAATGTAAATAATAAATAAAATTGCAAAATTCCTGGAGCATGTGACATCTCATACTCTCTATCACTGATGTACAAGAGTGGCACACCACTTGGATGAGGTAAAACACGGAAGGCAACTGATCTCGATTAATAAATTAATAAATAAATAAAATATTAACACACAAGGCTCTACCTTTACTAACAGCATGTTAATAAATCTCTTATACATGAACTTAATGGCTCCAGGCTGAAATACAACAATCTTCACACACTTTCTCCTGAGGAAAATTTTTGAAAATTTTCATCAAGTTACTTCTAACAAACAACACAAATAAATTATTTAGGACCTGCTCTTGCGGCAGGCCTGGGTGGTGGTTGGGAAAATTTAAATATTGGTGGTGGGAAGGTATAGTGATAGTAGGATTGGTGTTATAGCAAATGTAATATGTGATTGTGAACAACGTTTTAAAAATTAAATTTAATTTAAAGAAATAATAAAAAATTTTTTAATGCGGGGGCTAGAGCAATAGTTCAGCGGGGAGGACATTTGCCTTGCATGCTGCCAACCCAGGTCCAGACCCCCGGCAGTGCATATTGTCCCCCGAGCACAGCTGGGAGTAATTCCTGAGTGAAGAGCCAGGAGTAACCCCTGAGCATCACCCCGTGTGACCAAAAGGGAAAAAAAAGTACAGGGTACAGTGCGGGCGACCGAATGAGAAAGGGGTGGTCAGAGCATCTCCATGCGAGTCCTTGGTTCCCGGTCTCCCTCAGGCGCCTTCCCTGCCTCTGTCCGAGCCTCTGCACCGGGAGCTCCTGCCACCTGCGCTTCGACTCCTTTGACTCAGAGCTACCCGGCGTCATGGTGACAGTGAGGCTGTGTGCTTGCGCAGACCCCCCAGCTCCCCCTGACAGTGGGGCCCCGGGTGCACCTCACGGTGCTCAGTCAAGACCTTCCAGAGCCTCCTGGGCGGGGAGCACTGAGTGCTGCGTCTCCACTCTGGGGTCAGTGTGTTCTCTACTGGGGGCACCTTCCTGAAACTCCCCCCGGCTCCGTGTACCGCTCTCCTGCAGGGCTCTCTCACTGGTCACCAGAGCACCGGGAGCCAGTGGCCTCAGAGAGCAAGAGCACTGCTGCTCGGGAAGGACCAGGGATTTGCCTCCCGGAAAGTGTCAGCCAGTGTGCACGTGACGCTAGCGTTGGAAAAAGATTTTCTCGATTTCTCGACATTAAGAGAATTGGGAGGGTGGGGGTGGGTGGGGAGGGGGCACACAGCAGTGCTCTGTGCTCAGGAACCATGGCAGGCAGGGCTCCAGGGACCACGTGGGGTGCCAAGGATTTAGCCTGGGTCAGCTTCTTACAGGGCTGCCGGACTATCTCTCTGGTCCCATCTATCCTCTGAGGGTTTAAAAGTGTGGAACAATAGCACTGTGGGTAGGGCGCTGGCCCTGCACAAGGTCAACCTAGGTGCCTGGCACCCCGTATAGCCCCCCTGTCCACCAGCAGGGATCCCTGAGTGCAGACCCCAGAGTAAGGCCTGAGCACAGCCAATGTGACCCAAAACTAAAAAAATAGGCCCCCCGCCGAAGAACGCAGCGATCTCCTCTGCGCCGGCAGCTTGGGGTCCGGAGACCCCTGGCCCGACTGGCCCCTTCACTCTCTGAGCGGCGGTCCCCAACTCTCCCTCCTCACCAGGGTGTTAGGGGCGTGGCCACACGTCAGGGGGCGTGGCCTCGAAGGGGCGTGGCCTCCTTCTGGAGCGGCCGAAGATATATTTCCCACTCATTGCATTGCGCTTAGGCCATAATTGATAGAACCTATTCCTCTGAATAATACCCGGGTCATCTTAGTCACTATATATTAACAGTCAACTTACCTAGCCTATCCTAATTTTTAAAAAACTGTCTGTGAACACATCAACCTGCACATAAAGTCCTTTGTAAAAAGATCATAGCTCCACGCTTTCTCTTGAGACTCCTCTCAAGCTAAGGAGAGCGCCTAACAGTAAAACCCATAACAACATGAAGAAACAGCGGAAATCCCCACCACCAGCAGAGATGGAAGGGAGGATCTCAGCAAACCCAGCAGTGACTCCCCAGAAATACAGTCTCTTCTCAGATAAAGAATTCAGACAGGAAATCGTGAAGATGGTTGAAGAACTCAAAGCAACTATGGAGCAAACGTCCAATAAATTAAGGGAGATATGGATGCAGCATTGGAACGATCCACCAAGATAATTCGGGAAGAAATGAGAGCAGAAATTTCAAAGCTACGATCAGAAGTGACACAATTAAAAGAATCGGTAGATGAAATAAATAACTCAGTAGGAGCCCTTAACAGTAGAATGACTACTGCTGAAGAAAGAATCAGTGACCTTGAAGACGAGCTGCAGAACGCATATAGGCAACAACAAATAATGGCAAAAGACCTCAAAACAGCTCTAGAGCGAATTAGAGTCCTAGGGGATGACCTCAAGAGAAACAACATAAGAATCATTGGAGTACCAGAACCACACGGGAACAATCCTAATGAAAAAAACACAATTAAAGACATCATTGCTAAGAAATTCCCAGAACTAGAAAATATGGACATCCAGATTCAAGGAGTCCGAAGGGTACCAGCTAAAAGGGACCCAAATAAAAAATCCCCAAGGCATATCATAGTCAGAATGATGGATGCTATGGATAGAGACACAATACTGCAAGCAGCAAGATCAAGGAAGGAGATCATATACAAAGGAGCACCCCTTAGACTCACAGCAGACCTATCAGAAGAAACCTTCCAAGCCCGAAGACAATGGTGGGATATAGTAAAAAAACTCAATGAAATGAATGCCTCACCAAGAATACTTTACCCGGCTAAACTCTCAATTAAACTTGAGGGAACCATACACTATTTCACGGAAAAACAACAGCTCAGGAACTTCATAGACTCAAGACCAAGTTTGAAAGAAGGACTCAAAGGACTACTATAAGACAAGGAAAAAAACCTATAAGAACAACAAACCCTATAGAAAAATGGCACAAAATCCCATGACAATAATTTCCCTTAATGTTAAGGGTCTAAATGCACCAATCAAGAGGTACAGAGTGGCAAAATGGATTCGGAAACTAAACCCAACTTTCTGCTGCCTACAAGTAACACATCTGAATAGTCAGAACAAACACAGACTCAAAATCAAAGGATGGAAAACAATCCTGCAAGCAAACAGCTCCCTCAAAAAAGCGGGAGTGGCCATACTAGTATCCAACAACATAGACTTCAGGCTGAAAAAGATTAGAAGGGACAGCGAAGGTCATTTCCTATTCATCAAGGGATATGTACAACAGGAAGAAATCACACTATTAAACGTATACGCACCTAATGAACGACCAGCCAAATACCTAAAAGAACTCCTAACAGAATTTAAGGAGAACATAACTAGCACCACGATAGTAGTAGGAGACTTCAACACTGCTTTATCACCTCTGGATAGATCGACAAAAACAACACTCAGCAAGGAAACAATGGCTGTGAAGGAAGAAATGGAAGAGACAGGGCTAATAGACCTATACAGGGCTATACACCCCAAAAAGAAAGAATACACATTCTTTTCCAGCGCACATGGATCATTTTCCAAAATAGACCACGTTCTGGGTCACAAATTATACCTTAATAGAATCGGGAAGATAGAAATTGTATCAACTATCTTCTCAGACCATGATGCACTGAAGATGGAAGTTAGTCACGCACAGACGCGGAGAACCAAATCAAACACTTGGAAATTAAACAACTCACTACTGAACAATGAGTGGGTCACGAAGGAAATCAAGGAAGAAATCAAGAGATACCTCGAAACAAATGAGAATGAAGACACAAACTACCAGAACTTATGGGACGCAGCTAAAGCTGTGTTAAGGGGAAAATTTATAGCTCTGCAAGCTTTCCTCAAAAAGGAAGAAAGGGCCTATATAGATAGCTTGACTTCCCAGCTCAATATCTTAGAAGAGGACCAGCAAAAGGAACCCAAACCAAATCGAAGGAAAGAAATAATAAAACTTAGCACAGAAATTAACGATATGGAAACCCGAAAAACAATCCGAAAGATCAATGAAACAAAGAGCTGGTTCTTCGAGAAAACAAATAAGATTGATAAACCGCTAGCAAGACTCACAAAGAAAGAGAGAAAACCCTAATAAACCGAATCAGAAATGAAAAGGGGGACATCACAACAGAAACCAAGGAGATTCAAAAAATCATCAGGGACTACTTTGAAAGTCTGTATGCCATGAAACAAGAGAACCTAAAAGAAATGGACGAATTCCTTGATTCCTACAATCTCCCAAGACTGAACCAAGAAGACCTGAAATACCTGAATAGGCCCATAAATATCAAGGAAATAGAAACTGTAATCAAAAGTCTACCCAAAAACAAAAGCCCAGGTCCAGACGGATTCACTGGCGAATTCTTCCAAACATTTAAAGAAGACTTGTTGCCAGTTCTCCTCAAGCTCTTCCAGGAAATTGAAAAGACAGGAACCCTTCCGAACAGTTTCTATGAGGCATATATCTCCCTAATACCAAAAGCAAACAAAGACACCACTAACAAAGAAAACTATAGACCAATATCATTGATGAACACCGATGCGAAGATCCTCAACAAAACTAGCAAATAGAAACCAACAACTCATCAAAAAGATCATACACCATGACCAAGTGGGATTCATCCCAGGGATGCAAGGATGGTTTAACATTCGGAAATCAATCAACATAATCCATCATATCAACAAAAGTAAAGATAAAAACCATATGATCATATCAATAGATGCAGAGAAAGCATTTGACAAGATCCAACACCCATTCATGATAAAAACTCTCACCAAAATGGGTTTTGGAGGAACTTTCCTCAAGATAGTCAAAGCCATCTATCACTAACCTATGGCAAGCATTATCATCAATGGAGAAAAACTAAGGGCCTTCCCTTTAAGATCAGGGACAAGACAAGGATGCCCACTCTCACCACTTCTCTTTAATATAGTACTGGAAGTATTAGCAATAGCCATCAGACAAGAAAAAGATATTAAGGGGATTCAGATCGGAAAGGAAGAAATCAAGCTCTCACTATTCGCAGATGATATGATACTATACCTAGAGAAGCCTAAAAGTTCTAGTAAGAAACTCTTAGAAACTTGGGGCTGGAGAGATAGCACAGCGGGTAGGGCGTTTGCCTTGCACGCGGCCGACCCGGGTTCAAATCCCAGCATCCCATATGGTCCCCTGAGCACCGCCAAGGGTAATTCCTGAGTGCAGAGCCAGGAGTAACCCCTGTGCATTGCCGGGTGTGACCCAAAAACCAAAAAAAAAAAAAAAAGAAACTCTTAGAAACAATTGACCTGTACAGTAAAGTCACAGGCTATAAAATCAATACCCAAAAATCCATGGCCTTCCTATGTGCAAACAATGAGACAGAGGAAAGGGACATGAAAAAAGCAATCCAGTTCACAACCGTGCCCCAGAAAATCAAATACCTAGGAATCAGCTTAACTAAAGAAGTAAAGGACCTCTACAAAGAAAACTATAAAACGCTACTCCATGAAATAAAAGAGGACATGAGGAAATGGAAACATATCCCCTGCTCATGGATAGGGAGAATCAACATTGTCAAAATGGCAATACTCCCCAAAGCATTATACAGATTCAACGCGATCTCTATAAGGATACCAATGTCATTCTTCAAAGAAACGGATCAAGCAATCCTGAAATGTGTATGGAACAATAAACGCCCACGGATAGCTAAGACAATTCTTGGGAAAAAGATGATGGGAGGCATCACCCTCCCCAACCTTAAACTCTACTACAAAGAGGTAACAATTAAAACAGCATGGTACTGGAACAAAGGCGGAGCTGAAGACCAATGGAACAGAGTGGAATATCCCTACACACAACCCCAAATGTATGATCATCTAATCTTTGATAAGGGGGCAAGAAATGTGAAGTGGAGCAAGGAAAGCCTCTTTAACAAGTGGTGCTGGCACAACTGGACAACCACATGCAAAAGAATGGGCTTAGACCTCGACCTGACACCATGCACAAAAGTCAGATCAAAATGGATTAAAGACCTGAACATCAGACCACAAACCATAAGGTACATTGAAGACAAGGTCGGCAAAACCCTCCTCGATATTGAAGATAAAGGAATCTTCAAAGATGACACGGAACTAAGCAATCTAGTAGAAACAGAGATCAACAAATGGGACTACATTAAACTAAAAAGCTTCTGCACCGCAAAAGACACAGTGACCAGAATACAAAGACTATCTACAGAATGGGAAAGGATATTTACGCAACACTCATCAGATAAGGGGTTGATATCAATGGTATATAAAGCATTGGTTGAGCTCTACAAGAAGAAAACATCCAACCCCATCAAAAGATGGGGCGAAGAAATGAACAGAAACTTTACCAAGGAAGAGATATAAATGGCCAAAAGGCACATGAAAAAGTGCTCTACATCACTAATCATCAGAGAGATGCAGATCACAACAACCATGAGATACCACCTCACAACACACCACAGAGACTGGCACACATTCAAAAGAACAAAAGCAACCAGTGTTGGAGAGGATGTGGGGAGAAAGGGATCCTTCTACACTGCTGGTGGGAATGCCGACTAGTTCAGCCCTTTTGGAAAACAATATGGACGATTCTCAAAAAACTAGAGTTTGAACTCCCATTTGACCCAGCAATACCACTGCTGGGAATATATCCCAGAGAAGCAAAAAAAATATAGTCGAAATGACATCTGTACTTATATGTTCATCGCAGCACTGTTTACAATAGCCAGAATCTGGAAAAAAACCAAGTGCCCTAGAACAGATGACTGGTTGAAGAAACTTTGGCACATCTATACAATGGAATACTATGCAGCTGTTAGGAAAAATGAGGTCATTAAGTTTGCATATAAGTGGATCAGCATGGAAAGTATCATGCTAAGTGAAATGAGTCAGAAAGAGAGAGACAGACATAGAAAGGTTGCACTCATCTGTGGAATATAGAATAATAGACTAGGAAACTAACACCCAAGAATAGTAGAAATAAGTACCAGGAGGTTGACTCCATGGCTTGGAGGCTGATCTCTCATTCTGGACAACTCAGAGAATGGAGCACCAAGTAAAATGTGATCGGAGGTCATGCGGGGGAAGGGTGATGCGTGCCAAACATAGGCTAGAGAATGAACACAATGGCCACTCATCACCTTTATTGCAAACCACAACACCTAATCAGAGAGAGAGACCAAAATGGAATACCCTGCCATAGTGGCAGTGTGGGGTGGGGGGAGACGGGATGGGGGACGGTGGGAGGGATGCTGGATTTACTGGTGGTAGAGAATGGGCACTGGTGAAGGGATGGGCTCTCGAAATCTGTATGGGGGAAGCATAAACACAAAAATGTATAAATCTGTAACTGTACCCTCATGCTGACTCACTAACTAAAAATAAATAAAGTATTAAAAAAATTTAAAAAAAAACAAAATTCAAAAAATATATAAATAAATCCATATTTTAAAATCTTAGACCTGAGCGATAGTCACATACATGGCTGCCCTGAGCTCAGTCCTCAGTACACCACATGTCCCCCAGGCCCACCAGGGGTGACCCCTAAGTGCAGAGCCAGGTGTAAGCCCTGAGTACTGCCCTGTGTGCCCCCTCCCAAACACCCCCCCACACACACAAAAAAAATCCAAGTGTGCTCTCTCAGAAAGGATTTAGTAGGGTGGGTCTCTGGGAAGGTCTCAAAGAAGCATATAGGGAGAGGGAAGAGAGGGGATTAGGGACAGCCAAGGAGGGTCAGGGAGGGTCAGGGAGGGTCATAGAGGGTCAGGGAGGGTCTCCTCCCAGTGTCCATAAGAGGCAGAGCTCTGAGGAGCCTTAGCAGGTGCTGCCAGAGACTCTGAGAAGAGGCTACAGTGCAGGACTCCAGCATCCTTCCAGAATCTTCTACAACACAGATTTTCCTGGGACCATGGACCACTCGCACCATCACTCCGGGATGAGCACCATGGGCCACCCCAGTGCCCCGGCCCCTCCTCTCCATCCGCTGGCCACCTCGGGGCCCCACTCCCACGGCCACAGCGCACACTGGATGCCCATAATCTTCTACTTCGTCTACAAGAAAGTGGAGCTGCTGTTTGCATGGCTGCTGATCTACTTTGCTATGGCCACGGCCCTGGCTTTCCTGGCTGTGTTTCTGCTGGCCCTGGCCTACGAGGGACTCAAGAGAGCTCGAGAGAGGCTCCGAACCTGGTGCTCGGCTCCCCCCAGACCAGAAGGAAGCTGCCCCGAGGAGACGCCCCGGCAGCAGCTGCTGAGCGCCGCTCACCTCCTGCAGACGGCACTGCACGGGCTCCAGCTGGCCCTGAGCTACCTGCTGATGCTGACCGCCATGACCTACAACGCCTACCTTGCCCTGGTCTTGCTGGCGAGGGCCGGCGCCGGCTACTGGCTCTTTGGCGGGAAGAAGGCGGAGCACGTGGACTCCCAGAACCTTCCCAGGAACAAGGCTCCCCTCCCTGACGCCTACCCTGTGCCTCCAGAGGACCAGCGACACCAGAACCTTGGTGAGACCGTGGTCGAGATCACCGGGCTCCACACGGACTGTGCCAGCGCAGACATGGATACTGTCAGCTTGGGCTCAGACGTGGAGAGCAGGATTGGTTCTTGGTAGATTCCTGAATGGGGACTGCCCTGAAGGTTTCCTATGGAACTGAAATAATTTGCTTGTCTTGAGCCGGAGCCCCTGGGTCTCCCTGCCCTCTGGCTCAGGTCCCCTTCTGTGTCTTGTCCAATGCACGGACTCTCTTCCTGACTCCCCGGTGACTGTGTTCCTGCCTTGTTCCTCTGTTCTGTGGGTAAATTCAGGTTTTTCCAGCGGTGGTGGCTGAAGGAAACTATTGCTCAGTAAACATAGGTCCCAAAATCCCAATAAAAATCTTGAAACTTTGGTTCCATGCATGCAAAACCACTTGTGTATGTCTTTCCTGGGGGGATGTGCCAGACAATGCCTGTGGTGTGGACTATCTGCAGTGCGGACAGTGGGGCAAACCAGCAACAGCAAGATGTGTGCATAGGGACAGGATCCCGCTCTGAATGGATTAGGATAATCCCATCAACCAGGAAAGATCTTAATCCTTAAGGACAGAGCAATAGGCTGGTAGGGTGATTGCCTTGCATGCTGCTGACCCAGTTCTATCCCTGGCACCACATATGGTCCGGGAGCCCCCCATGGAGTGATCCATGAGCACAGAGCCAGGAGGATGCTCTAAGCACTACCAGGAGTGGCCCCAAAAAATAAGAGTTATTAAATATTAGTATATTCCGTGGCTGGAGCAATAGCACAGAGGGTAGGGCATTTGCCTTGCACGTGGCTGACGGGGTTCGATTCCCAGCATCCCATATGGTCCCCTGAGCATGGCCAGGGGTAATTCCTGAGTGTAGAGCCAGAAATGACCCTGTGCATCGCCAGGTGTGACCCAAAAAGCAAAAGCTAAATAAATAAATAAATAAATATTAGCATATTCCTTGCACTGAGTATCTTGGTTGGTCACAGCTGATTGAAACAACAGGCCAATGGTTTCCTTCATTTTTGTTCTTTGGGACCAGAAGTCTTCCCATCTGTGCACAGGAGGCAGAGGGGGAACCCCCAGTAGCTCTCAGCCCCACGCAGCTGACCAGATGGTCCAGTGTGCAGCTGTAGCCAGCCATGCATGGAATTGGGATGTGTACAGTGGAGCCCTTTGAGTTAGCTCGCCAACTCCAGAGTCAAATTAGGAAGTCTGCTTTTGCCATGTGTTTTGCTGCATTTTGCTACATATATATGTACATATATACATATATATACAGAAATACATATACATATATATGTATTTCTAAGGAATGGTGTATAATAAGGTCAGGACCTGGCTGACCCACAGTTCATGTTTTCCTGGAGGAAACAATTCAAGCCAGGACACTCATTACAAGAAAGCAAGAATCACAAAGTGGTGATGGTTTTTTATTTTGGGTGGAGTGGGACACGGCCAGGGGTAATTCCTGAGTGCAGAGCCAGGAGTAACCCCTGTACATCACTGCGTGTGACCCAAACATCAAAAGAATAATAATAATAATAATAAATAAAATGTAAATAATAAATAAAATTGCAAAATTCCTGGAGCATGTGACATCTCATACTCTCTATCACTGATGTACAAGAGTGGCACACCACTTGGATGAGGTAAAACACGGAAGGCAACTGATCTCGATTAATAAATTAATAAATAAATAAAATATTAACACACAAGGCTCTACCTTTACTAACAGCATGTTAATAAATCTCTTATACATGAACTTAATGGCTCCAGGCTGAAATACAACAATCTTCACACACTTTCTCCTGAGGAAAATTTTTGAAAATTTTCATCAAGTTACTTCTAACAAACAACACAAATAAATTATTTAGGACCTGCTCTTGCGGCAGGCCTGGGTGGTGGTTGGGAAAATTTAAATATTGGTGGTGGGAAGGTATAGTGATAGTAGGATTGGTGTTATAGCAAATGTAATATGTGATTGTGAACAACGTTTTAAAAATTAAATTTAATTTAAAGAAATAATAAAAAATTTTTTAATGCGGGGGCTAGAGCAATAGTTCAGCGGGGAGGACATTTGCCTTGCATGCTGCCAACCCAGGTCCAGACCCCCGGCAGTGCATATTGTCCCCCGAGCACAGCTGGGAGTAATTCCTGAGTGAAGAGCCAGGAGTAACCCCTGAGCATCACCCCGTGTGACCAAAAGGGAAAAAAAAGTACAGGGTACAGTGCGGGCGACCGAATGAGAAAGGGGTGGTCAGAGCATCTCCATGCGAGTCCTTGGTTCCCGGTCTCCCTCAGGCGCCTTCCCTGCCTCTGTCCGAGCCTCTGCACCGGGAGCTCCTGCCACCTGCGCTTCGACTCCTTTGACTCAGAGCTACCCGGGCGTCATGGTGACAGTGAGGCTGTGTGCTTGCGCAGACCCCCCAGCTCCCCCTGACAGTGGGGCCCCGGGTGCACCTCACGGTGCTCAGTCAAGACCTTCCAGAGCCTCCTGGGCGGGGAGCACTGAGTGCTGCGTCTCCACTCTGGGGTCAGTGTGTTCTCTACTGGGGGCACCTTCCTGAAACTCCCCCCGGCTCCGTGTACCGCTCTCCTGCAGGGCTCTCTCACTGGTCACCAGAGCACCGGGAGCCAGTGGCCTCAGAGAGCAAGAGCACTGCTGCTCGGGAAGGACCAGGGATTTGCCTCCCGGAAAGTGTCAGCCAGTGTGCACGTGACGCTAGCGTTGGAAAAAGATTTTCTCGATTTCTCGACATTAAGAGAATTGGGAGGGTGGGGGTGGGTGGGGAGGGGGCACACAGCAGTGCTCTGTGCTCAGGAACCATGGCAGGCAGGGCTCCAGGGACCACGTGGGGTGCCAAGGATTTAGCCTGGGTCAGCTTCTTACAGGGCTGCCGGACTATCTCTCTGGTCCCATCTATCCTCTGAGGGTTTAAAAGTGTGGAACAATAGCACTGTGGGTAGGGCGCTGGCCCTGCACAAGGTCAACCTAGGTGCCTGGCACCCCGTATAGCCCCCCTGTCCACCAGCAGGGATCCCTGAGTGCAGACCCCAGAGTAAGGCCTGAGCACAGCCAATGTGACCCAAAACTAAAAAAATAGGCCCCCCGCCGAAGAACGCAGCGATCTCCTCTGCGCCGGCAGCTTGGGGTCCGGAGACCCCTGGCCCGACTGGCCCCTTCACTCTCTGAGCGGCGGTCCCCAACTCTCCCTCCTCACCAGGGTGTTAGGGGCGTGGCCACACGTCAGGGGGCGTGGCCTCGAAGGGGCGTGGCCTCCTTCTGGAGCGGCCGAAGATATATTTCCCACTCATTGCATTGCGCTTAGGCCATAATTGATAGAACCTATTCCTCTGAATAATACCCGGGTCATCTTAGTCACTATATATTAACAGTCAACTTACCTAGCCTATCCTAATTTTTAAAAAACTGTCTGTGAACACATCAACCTGCACATAAAGTCCTTTGTAAAAAGATCATAGCTCCACGCTTTCTCTTGAGACTCCTCTCAAGCTAAGGAGAGCGCCTAACAGTAAAACCCATAACAACATGAAGAAACAGCGGAAATCCCCACCACCAGCAGAGATGGAAGGGAGGATCTCAGCAAACCCAGCAGTGACTCCCCAGAAATACAGTCTCTTCTCAGATAAAGAATTCAGACAGGAAATCGTGAAGATGGTTGAAGAACTCAAAGCAACTATGGAGCAAACGTCCAATAAATTAAGGGAGATATGGATGCAGCATTGGAACGATCCACCAAGATAATTCGGGAAGAAATGAGAGCAGAAATTTCAAAGCTACGATCAGAAGTGACACAATTAAAAGAATCGGTAGATGAAATAAATAACTCAGTAGGAGCCCTTAACAGTAGAATGACTACTGCTGAAGAAAGAATCAGTGACCTTGAAGACGAGCTGCAGAACGCATATAGGCAACAACAAATAATGGCAAAAGACCTCAAAACAGCTCTAGAGCGAATTAGAGTCCTAGGGGATGACCTCAAGAGAAACAACATAAGAATCATTGGAGTACCAGAACCACACGGGAACAATCCTAATGAAAAAAACACAATTAAAGACATCATTGCTAAGAAATTCCCAGAACTAGAAAATATGGACATCCAGATTCAAGGAGTCCGAAGGGTACCAGCTAAAAGGGACCCAAATAAAAAATCCCCAAGGCATATCATAGTCAGAATGATGGATGCTATGGATAGAGACACAATACTGCAAGCAGCAAGATCAAGGAAGGAGATCATATACAAAGGAGCACCCCTTAGACTCACAGCAGACCTATCAGAAGAAACCTTCCAAGCCCGAAGACAATGGTGGGATATAGTAAAAAAACTCAATGAAATGAATGCCTCACCAAGAATACTTTACCCGGCTAAACTCTCAATTAAACTTGAGGGAACCATACACTATTTCACGGAAAAACAACAGCTCAGGAACTTCATAGACTCAAGACCAAGTTTGAAAGAAGGACTCAAAGGACTACTATAAGACAAGGAAAAAAACCTATAAGAACAACAAACCCTATAGAAAAATGGCACAAAATCCCATGACAATAATTTCCCTTAATGTTAAGGGTCTAAATGCACCAATCAAGAGGTACAGAGTGGCAAAATGGATTCGGAAACTAAACCCAACTTTCTGCTGCCTACAAGTAACACATCTGAATAGTCAGAACAAACACAGACTCAAAATCAAAGGATGGAAAACAATCCTGCAAGCAAACAGCTCCCTCAAAAAAGCGGGAGTGGCCATACTAGTATCCAACAACATAGACTTCAGGCTGAAAAAGATTAGAAGGGACAGCGAAGGTCATTTCCTATTCATCAAGGGATATGTACAACAGGAAGAAATCACACTATTAAACGTATACGCACCTAATGAACGACCAGCCAAATACCTAAAAGAACTCCTAACAGAATTTAAGGAGAACATAACTAGCACCACGATAGTAGTAGGAGACTTCAACACTGCTTTATCACCTCTGGATAGATCGACAAAAACAACACTCAGCAAGGAAACAATGGCTGTGAAGGAAGAAATGGAAGAGACAGGGCTAATAGACCTATACAGGGCTATACACCCCAAAAAGAAAGAATACACATTCTTTTCCAGCGCACATGGATCATTTTCCAAAATAGACCACGTTCTGGGTCACAAATTATACCTTAATAGAATCGGGAAGATAGAAATTGTATCAACTATCTTCTCAGACCATGATGCACTGAAGATGGAAGTTAGTCACGCACAGACGCGGAGAACCAAATCAAACACTTGGAAATTAAACAACTCACTACTGAACAATGAGTGGGTCACGAAGGAAATCAAGGAAGAAATCAAGAGATACCTCGAAACAAATGAGAATGAAGACACAAACTACCAGAACTTATGGGACGCAGCTAAAGCTGTGTTAAGGGGAAAATTTATAGCTCTGCAAGCTTTCCTCAAAAAGGAAGAAAGGGCCTATATAGATAGCTTGACTTCCCAGCTCAATATCTTAGAAGAGGACCAGCAAAAGGAACCCAAACCAAATCGAAGGAAAGAAATAATAAAACTTAGCACAGAAATTAACGATATGGAAACCCGAAAAACAATCCGAAAGATCAATGAAACAAAGAGCTGGTTCTTCGAGAAAACAAATAAGATTGATAAACCGCTAGCAAGACTCACAAAGAAAGAGAGAAAACCCTAATAAACCGAATCAGAAATGAAAAGGGGGACATCACAACAGAAACCAAGGAGATTCAAAAAATCATCAGGGACTACTTTGAAAGTCTGTATGCCATGAAACAAGAGAACCTAAAAGAAATGGACGAATTCCTTGATTCCTACAATCTCCCAAGACTGAACCAAGAAGACCTGAAATACCTGAATAGGCCCATAAATATCAAGGAAATAGAAACTGTAATCAAAAGTCTACCCAAAAACAAAAGCCCAGGTCCAGACGGATTCACTGGCGAATTCTTCCAAACATTTAAAGAAGACTTGTTGCCAGTTCTCCTCAAGCTCTTCCAGGAAATTGAAAAGACAGGAACCCTTCCGAACAGTTTCTATGAGGCATATATCTCCCTAATACCAAAAGCAAACAAAGACACCACTAACAAAGAAAACTATAGACCAATATCATTGATGAACACCGATGCGAAGATCCTCAACAAAACTAGCAAATAGAAACCAACAACTCATCAAAAAGATCATACACCATGACCAAGTGGGATTCATCCCAGGGATGCAAGGATGGTTTAACATTCGGAAATCAATCAACATAATCCATCATATCAACAAAAGTAAAGATAAAAACCATATGATCATATCAATAGATGCAGAGAAAGCATTTGACAAGATCCAACACCCATTCATGATAAAAACTCTCACCAAAATGGGTTTTGGAGGAACTTTCCTCAAGATAGTCAAAGCCATCTATCACTAACCTATGGCAAGCATTATCATCAATGGAGAAAAACTAAGGGCCTTCCCTTTAAGATCAGGGACAAGACAAGGATGCCCACTCTCACCACTTCTCTTTAATATAGTACTGGAAGTATTAGCAATAGCCATCAGACAAGAAAAAGATATTAAGGGGATTCAGATCGGAAAGGAAGAAATCAAGCTCTCACTATTCGCAGATGATATGATACTATACCTAGAGAAGCCTAAAAGTTCTAGTAAGAAACTCTTAGAAACTTGGGGCTGGAGAGATAGCACAGCGGGTAGGGCGTTTGCCTTGCACGCGGCCGACCCGGGTTCAAATCCCAGCATCCCATATGGTCCCCTGAGCACCGCCAAGGGTAATTCCTGAGTGCAGAGCCAGGAGTAACCCCTGTGCATTGCCGGGTGTGACCCAAAAACCAAAAAAAAAAAAAAAAGAAACTCTTAGAAACAATTGACCTGTACAGTAAAGTCACAGGCTATAAAATCAATACCCAAAAATCCATGGCCTTCCTATGTGCAAACAATGAGACAGAGGAAAGGGACATGAAAAAAGCAATCCAGTTCACAACCGTGCCCCAGAAAATCAAATACCTAGGAATCAGCTTAACTAAAGAAGTAAAGGACCTCTACAAAGAAAACTATAAAACGCTACTCCATGAAATAAAAGAGGACATGAGGAAATGGAAACATATCCCCTGCTCATGGATAGGGAGAATCAACATTGTCAAAATGGCAATACTCCCCAAAGCATTATACAGATTCAACGCGATCTCTATAAGGATACCAATGTCATTCTTCAAAGAAACGGATCAAGCAATCCTGAAATGTGTATGGAACAATAAACGCCCACGGATAGCTAAGACAATTCTTGGGAAAAAGATGATGGGAGGCATCACCCTCCCCAACCTTAAACTCTACTACAAAGAGGTAACAATTAAAACAGCATGGTACTGGAACAAAGGCGGAGCTGAAGACCAATGGAACAGAGTGGAATATCCCTACACACAACCCCAAATGTATGATCATCTAATCTTTGATAAGGGGGCAAGAAATGTGAAGTGGAGCAAGGAAAGCCTCTTTAACAAGTGGTGCTGGCACAACTGGACAACCACATGCAAAAGAATGGGCTTAGACCTCGACCTGACACCATGCACAAAAGTCAGATCAAAATGGATTAAAGACCTGAACATCAGACCACAAACCATAAGGTACATTGAAGACAAGGTCGGCAAAACCCTCCTCGATATTGAAGATAAAGGAATCTTCAAAGATGACACGGAACTAAGCAATCTAGTAGAAACAGAGATCAACAAATGGGACTACATTAAACTAAAAAGCTTCTGCACCGCAAAAGACACAGTGACCAGAATACAAAGACTATCTACAGAATGGGAAAGGATATTTACGCAACACTCATCAGATAAGGGGTTGATATCAATGGTATATAAAGCATTGGTTGAGCTCTACAAGAAGAAAACATCCAACCCCATCAAAAGATGGGGCGAAGAAATGAACAGAAACTTTACCAAGGAAGAGATATAAATGGCCAAAAGGCACATGAAAAAGTGCTCTACATCACTAATCATCAGAGAGATGCAGATCACAACAACCATGAGATACCACCTCACAACACACCACAGAGACTGGCACACATTCAAAAGAACAAAAGCAACCAGTGTTGGAGAGGATGTGGGGAGAAAGGGATCCTTCTACACTGCTGGTGGGAATGCCGACTAGTTCAGCCCTTTTGGAAAACAATATGGACGATTCTCAAAAAACTAGAGTTTGAACTCCCATTTGACCCAGCAATACCACTGCTGGGAATATATCCCAGAGAAGCAAAAAAAATATAGTCGAAATGACATCTGTACTTATATGTTCATCGCAGCACTGTTTACAATAGCCAGAATCTGGAAAAAAACCAAGTGCCCTAGAACAGATGACTGGTTGAAGAAACTTTGGCACATCTATACAATGGAATACTATGCAGCTGTTAGGAAAAATGAGGTCATTAAGTTTGCATATAAGTGGATCAGCATGGAAAGTATCATGCTAAGTGAAATGAGTCAGAAAGAGAGAGACAGACATAGAAAGGTTGCACTCATCTGTGGAATATAGAATAATAGACTAGGAAACTAACACCCAAGAATAGTAGAAATAAGTACCAGGAGGTTGACTCCATGGCTTGGAGGCTGATCTCTCATTCTGGACAACTCAGAGAATGGAGCACCAAGTAAAATGTGATCGGAGGTCATGCGGGGGAAGGGTGATGCGTGCCAAACATAGGCTAGAGAATGAACACAATGGCCACTCATCACCTTTATTGCAAACCACAACACCTAATCAGAGAGAGAGACCAAAATGGAATACCCTGCCATAGTGGCAGTGTGGGGTGGGGGGAGACGGGATGGGGGACGGTGGGAGGGATGCTGGATTTACTGGTGGTAGAGAATGGGCACTGGTGAAGGGATGGGCTCTCGAAATCTGTATGGGGGAAGCATAAACACAAAAATGTATAAATCTGTAACTGTACCCTCATGCTGACTCACTAACTAAAAATAAATAAAGTATTAAAAAAATTTAAAAAAAAACAAAATTCAAAAAATATATAAATAAATCCATATTTTAAAATCTTAGACCTGAGCGATAGTCACATACATGGCTGCCCTGAGCTCAGTCCTCAGTACACCACATGTCCCCCAGGCCCACCAGGGGTGACCCCTAAGTGCAGAGCCAGGTGTAAGCCCTGAGTACTGCCCTGTGTGCCCCCTCCCAAACACCCCCCCACACACACAAAAAAAATCCAAGTGTGCTCTCTCAGAAAGGATTTAGTAGGGTGGGTCTCTGGGAAGGTCTCAAAGAAGCATATAGGGAGAGGGAAGAGAGGGGATTAGGGACAGCCAAGGAGGGTCAGGGAGGGTCAGGGAGGGTCATAGAGGGTCAGGGAGGGTCTCCTCCCAGTGTCCATAAGAGGCAGAGCTCTGAGGAGCCTTAGCAGGTGCTGCCAGAGACTCTGAGAAGAGGCTACAGTGCAGGACTCCAGCATCCTTCCAGAATCTTCTACAACACAGATTTTCCTGGGACCATGGACCACTCGCACCATCACTCCGGGATGAGCACCATGGGCCACCCCAGTGCCCCGGCCCCTCCTCTCCATCCGCTGGCCACCTCGGGGCCCCACTCCCACGGCCACAGCGCACACTGGATGCCCATAATCTTCTACTTCGTCTACAAGAAAGTGGAGCTGCTGTTTGCATGGCTGCTGATCTACTTTGCTATGGCCACGGCCCTGGCTTTCCTGGCTGTGTTTCTGCTGGCCCTGGCCTACGAGGGACTCAAGAGAGCTCGAGAGAGGCTCCGAACCTGGTGCTCGGCTCCCCCCAGACCAGAAGGAAGCTGCCCCGAGGAGACGCCCCGGCAGCAGCTGCTGAGCGCCGCTCACCTCCTGCAGACGGCACTGCACGGGCTCCAGCTGGCCCTGAGCTACCTGCTGATGCTGACCGCCATGACCTACAACGCCTACCTTGCCCTGGTCTTGCTGGCGAGGGCCGGCGCCGGCTACTGGCTCTTTGGCGGGAAGAAGGCGGAGCACGTGGACTCCCAGAACCTTCCCAGGAACAAGGCTCCCCTCCCTGACGCCTACCCTGTGCCTCCAGAGGACCAGCGACACCAGAACCTTGGTGAGACCGTGGTCGAGATCACCGGGCTCCACACGGACTGTGCCAGCGCAGACATGGATACTGTCAGCTTGGGCTCAGACGTGGAGAGCAGGATTGGTTCTTGGTAGATTCCTGAATGGGGACTGCCCTGAAGGTTTCCTATGGAACTGAAATAATTTGCTTGTCTTGAGCCGGAGCCCCTGGGTCTCCCTGCCCTCTGGCTCAGGTCCCCTTCTGTGTCTTGTCCAATGCACGGACTCTCTTCCTGACTCCCCGGTGACTGTGTTCCTGCCTTGTTCCTCTGTTCTGTGGGTAAATTCAGGTTTTTCCAGCGGTGGTGGCTGAAGGAAACTATTGCTCAGTAAACATAGGTCCCAAAATCCCAATAAAAATCTTGAAACTTTGGTTCCATGCATGCAAAACCACTTGTGTATGTCTTTCCTGGGGGGATGTGCCAGACAATGCCTGTGGTGTGGACTATCTGCAGTGCGGACAGTGGGGCAAACCAGCAACAGCAAGATGTGTGCATAGGGACAGGATCCCGCTCTGAATGGATTAGGATAATCCCATCAACCAGGAAAGATCTTAATCCTTAAGGACAGAGCAATAGGCTGGTAGGGTGATTGCCTTGCATGCTGCTGACCCAGTTCTATCCCTGGCACCACATATGGTCCGGGAGCCCCCCATGGAGTGATCCATGAGCACAGAGCCAGGAGGATGCTCTAAGCACTACCAGGAGTGGCCCCAAAAAATAAGAGTTATTAAATATTAGTATATTCCGTGGCTGGAGCAATAGCACAGAGGGTAGGGCATTTGCCTTGCACGTGGCTGACGGGGTTCGATTCCCAGCATCCCATATGGTCCCCTGAGCATGGCCAGGGGTAATTCCTGAGTGTAGAGCCAGAAATGACCCTGTGCATCGCCAGGTGTGACCCAAAAAGCAAAAGCTAAATAAATAAATAAATAAATATTAGCATATTCCTTGCACTGAGTATCTTGGTTGGTCACAGCTGATTGAAACAACAGGCCAATGGTTTCCTTCATTTTTGTTCTTTGGGACCAGAAGTCTTCCCATCTGTGCACAGGAGGCAGAGGGGGAACCCCCAGTAGCTCTCAGCCCCACGCAGCTGACCAGATGGTCCAGTGTGCAGCTGTAGCCAGCCATGCATGGAATTGGGATGTGTACAGTGGAGCCCTTTGAGTTAGCTCGCCAACTCCAGAGTCAAATTAGGAAGTCTGCTTTTGCCATGTGTTTTGCTGCATTTTGCTACATATATATATGTATATATATACATATATGTGTTTCTAAGGAATGGTGTATAATAAGGTCAGGACCTGGCTGACCCACAGTTCATGTTTTCCTGGAGGAAACAATTCAAGCCAGGACACTCATTACAAGAAAGCAAGAATCACAAAGTGGTGATGGTTTTTTATTTTGGGTGGAGTGGGACACGGCCAGGAGTAATTCCTGAGTGCAGAGCCAGGAGAAACCCGTGTACATCACTGCGTGTGACCCAAACGTCAAAAGAATAATAATAATAATAAATAAATAAATAAAATGTAAATAATAATTAAAATTGCAAAATTCCAGGGGCATGCAACATCTCATACTCTGTACCACTGATGTACAAGAGTAGCACACCACGTGGATGAGGTAAAACATGGAAGGCAACTGATCTCAATTAATAAATTAATAAATAAATAAAATATTAACACACAAGGCTCTACCTTTACTAACAGCATATTAATAAATCTCTTATACATGGACTTAATGGCTCCAGGCTGAAATACAACAATCTTCACCACTTTCTTCTAAGGAAAATTTTTGAAACTTTTCATCAAATTTCTTCTAACAAACAACACAAATAAATTATTTAGGACCTGCTCTTGTGGCAGTCCTGGGTGGTGGTTGGGAAAATTTGAAATATTGGTGGTGGGAAGGTATAGTGATAGTAGGAATGGTGTTATAGCAAATGTAATATGTGATTGTGAACAACTTTTTAAAAATTAAATTTAATTTAAAGAAATAATAAAATTTTTTTAAAACGGGGACTAGAGCAATAGTTCAGCGGGGAAGACATTTGCCTTGCATGTTGCCAACCCAGGTTCAGACCCCCGGCAGTGCATATTGTCCCCCGAGCACAGCTGGGAGTAATTCCTGAGTGAAGAGCCAGGAGTAACCCCTGAGCATCAATGAGTGTGACCAAAAGGGAAAAAAAAGCACAGAGTACAGTGTGGGCGACTGAATGAGAAAGGGGTGGTCAGAGCATCTTCAGGCGAGTCCTTGGTTCCCGGTCTCCCTCAAGCGCCTTCCCTGCCTCTGTCCGAGCCTCTGCACCGGGAGCTCCTGCCACCTGTGCTTCGACTCCTTTGACTCAGAGCTACCCGGTGTCATGGTGACAGTGAGGCTGTGTGCTTGCGCAGAACCCCCAGCTCCCCCTGACAGTCGGGCCCCGGGTGCACCTCACGGTGCTCAGTCAAGACCTTCCAGAGCCTCCTGGGCGGGGAGCACTGAGTGCTGCGTCTCCACTCTGGGGTCAGTGTGTTCTCTACTGGGGGCGCCTTCCTGAAACTCCCCCCGGCTCCGTGTACCGCTCTCCTGCAGGGCTCTCTCACTGGTCACGCAGAGCACCGGAGCCAGTGGCCTTAGAGAGCAAGAGCACTGCTGCTCGGGAAGGACCAGGGATTTGCCTCCCGGAAAGTGTCAACCAGTGTGCACTTGACGCTAGCATTGGAAAAAGATTTTCTCGATTTCTCGACATTAAGAGAATTGGGAGGGTGGGAGGGTGGGGAGGGGGCACACAGCAGTGCTCTGTGCTCAGGAACCATGGCAGGCAGGGCTCCAGGGACCACGTGGGGTGCCAAGGGTCAGCTTCTTACAGGGCTGTAGGACTATCTCTCTGGTCCCATCTATCCTCTGAGGTTTTAAAATTGCGGAACAATTGCACTGTGGGGGGGCTGGAGCGATAGCACAGCGGGAGGGCCTTTGCCTTACATGCGGCAGACCCGGGTTCAATTCCCAGCATCCCATATGGTCCCCTGAGCACCGCCAGGAGTGATTCCTGAGTGCAGAGCCAGGAGTAAACCCTGTGCATCGCCAGGTGTGACCCAAAAAGCAAAAAAAAAAAAAAAAAAAAGACACTGTGAGTAGGGTGCTGGCCCTGCACAAGGTCAACCTAGGTGCCTGGCACCCCGTATACCCCCCTGTCCACCAGCAGGGATCCCTGAGTGCAGAACCCAGAGTAAGGCCAAGCACAGCCAATGTGACCCAAAATTCAAAAAATATATAAATAAATCCATATTTTAAAATCTTAGACCTGAGCAATAGTTCACAGCTGCCCTGAGCTCAGTCCTCAGTACACCACATGTCCCCAGGGCCCACCAGGGGTGACCCCTAAGTGCAGAGCCAGATGTAAACCCTGAGTACTGCCCTGTGTGCCCCCTCCCAAACACCTGCCCCCCCCAAAAAAAAATCCAAGTGTGCTCTCTGAGGAAGGATTTAGTAGGGTGGGTCTCTGGGAAGGTCTCAAAGGAGCATGTAGGGAGAGGGAAGAGAGGGGATTAGGGATGGCCAAGGAGGGTCAGGGAGGGTCGGGGAGGTTCAGGGAGGGTCAGGGAGGGTCAGGGAGGGTCTCCTCCCAGTGTACATAAGAAGCAGGGCTCTGAGGAGCCTTACTTGGTGCTGCCAGAGACTCTGAGAAGAGGCTACAGTGCAGGACTCCAGCATCCTTCCAGAATCTTCTACAACACAGCTTTCCTGGGACCATGGACCACTCGCACCATCACTCCGGGATGAGCACCATGGGCCACCCCAGCACCCCGGCCCCTCCTCACCAGCCCCCGGCCACCTCGGGGCCCCACTCCCACGGCGACGGCGCACACTCGATGCCCACGACCTTCTACTTCGGCTACAAGAACGTGGAGCTGCTGTTTGCGGGGCTGCTGATCGACTCGGCTCTGGCCATGGCCGTGGCTTTCCTGGCTGTGTTTCTGCTGGCCCTGGCCTACGAGGGTCTCAAGAGAGCTCGAGAGAGTCTCCTCGCCCAGTGCTCGGCTCCCCCCAGACCAGACGGAACCTGCCCCGAGGAGACGCCCCGGCAGCAGCTGCTGAGCGCCGCTCACCTCCTGCAGACGGCGCTGCACGTGCTCCAGCTGGCCCTGAGCTACCTGCTGATGCTGACCGCCATGACCTACAACGCCTACCTCGGCCTGGCCTTGCTGGCGGGGGCTGGCGCCGGCTACTGGCTCTTTGGCGGGAAGAAGGCGGAGCACGTGGACTCCCAGAACCTTCCCAGGAACAAGGCTCCCCTCCTTGATGCCTTCCTTCTGCCTCTAGTTGACTAGCGACACCAGAACCTTGGTGAGACCGTGGTCGAGATCACCGGGCTCCACACGGACTGTGCCAGCACAGACATGGATACTGTCAGCTTGAGCTCAGACGTGGATAGCAGTATTGATTCTTGGTAGATTCCTGAATGACTCTCTCTTCCTGACTCCCAGGTGACTATGTTCCTGCCTTGTTCCTCTGTTCTGTGAATAAATTAGGGTTTTTCCAGTGGTGGTGGCTGAAGGAAACTATTGCCCAGTAAACATAGGTCCTAAAATCACAATAAAAATCTTGAACCTTTGGTTCTATACATGAAAACCACTTGTCCATGTCTTTCCTGGGGGGATGTGCCAGACAATGCTTGTGGTGTGGACTATCTGCAGTGCGGACAGTGGGGCAAACCAGCAACAGCAAGATGTGTGCATAGGGACAGGATCCAGCTCTGAATGGATTAGGATAATCCCATCAACCAGAAAAGATCTTAATCCTTAAGGACAGAGCAATAGGCAGGTGGGGTGATTGCCTTGCATGCTGCTGACCCAGTTCTATCCCTAGCACCACATATGGTCCCCGGAGCCCCCCACGGAGTGATCCTTGAGCACAGAGCCAGGAGGATGCTCTAAGCACTACCAGGAGTGGCCCCTAAAAATAAGAGCTATTAAATATTAGCATATTCCTTGCACTGAATCTTGGTTGGTCACAACTGACTGAAACAATAGACCAATGTTTCCTTCATTTTTGTTCTTGTGACCAGGAGTCTTTCCAGCTCTTCACAGGAGGCAGAGGGTGGACCCCAGCAACTCTCAGCCCCTCGCAGCTGACCAGAGGGTTCAGTGCAGGGCTGCAGTCAGCAGTGCATGGAATTGGGATGTGCACAGTGGAGCCCTTTGAGTTAGCTCCCAACCCGAGAGTCAGGTTAGGAAGTCTGCATTTGCCATGTGGACTGCTGCATTTTGCTGCATGTATATTTCTAGGGAATGGGGTATAATAAGGTCAGGACCTCGCTGACCCACAGTTCGTGTTTTCCTGCAGGAAACAATTCAAGCCAGGACACTCATCACAAGAAAGCAAAAATCACAAAGTGGTGATGGGTTTTTATTTGGGGCCGATGGGGTAGGTGTTGGATGCAGTACACTCACCTGGTGTACTGGGCTCCGATGCCTGTGATGATTATTACATGTAAGAGAATGATCTGAGAGCACAGGGTACATATATGCTCATGAAAGGCCATGAACCAGAGACTCGCAAATAAATCTTGGAAGAGATCAACAAGCTGCAGAGATGCCTCCGGATCCCAAGTCACCATCCAGTTGAAAATGTAGCTCTACCTGTATCACCCTATTTAAAATTGTAAAATTCAGGGCTGGATCGATAGCACAGCAGGTAGGGCATTTGCCTCCCACGCAGCTGACCCGGGTTCAATTCCCAGCATCCCATATGGTCCCCCGAGCACGGTCAGGAGTAATTCCGGAGTGCATGATCCCAGAGTTTCCTCTGTACATCACCGGGTGTCACCCAAATAGCAAAATCATCATCATCATCATCATCATCATTAATAAAATAAAATTATAAAATTCCTGGAGCATACAACATCTCATACTCTGCACAACTGATTTACCAGGAGTAGCATACCACGTTGGATGAGGTATAACGCGGAAGGCAGCTGATATCAATTAATAAACTAATAAATAAATAAAATATTAGCACAGAAAGCTCAACCTTTACTAACAACACATTAATAAATCTCTTATACAAGAACTTAATGGCTCCAGGCTGAGATACAAAAATCTTCACACACTTTATTCTAAGGAAAGTTTTTTATAATTTTCATCAAATTATTTATAACAAGCAACACCAATAGATTATTTAATACCTGCTATTGGGGCAGGCCTGGGTGGTGGTTGGTAAAATTTGAAATATTGATGGTGGGAAGGTATAGTTGATGGGAGGATTGGTGTTATAGCGAATGTAATACGTGATTGTGAACAACTTTTTAAAACTTAAATTAAATTTAAAGAAATAATAATAATTTTTTAAATGGGGGCTGGAGCGATAGTTCAGAGGAGAGGGCATTCGCCTTCCATGCAGCCAACCCAGGTTCAGACCCCTGGGTAGGGCGCTGGCCCTGCACAAGGTCAACCTAGGTGCCTGGCACCCCGTATACCCCCCTGTCCACCAGCAGGGATCCCTGAGTGCAGAGAACAGAGTAAGGCCTGAGCACAGCCAATGTGACCCAAAATTCAAAAAATATATAAATAAATCCATATTTTAAAATCTTAGATCTGAGCAATAGTTCACAGCTGCCCTGAGCTCAGTCCTCAGTACACCACATGTCCCCAGGGCCCACCAGGGGTGACCCCTAAGTGCAGAGCCAGGTGCAAGCCCTGAGTACTGCCCTGTGTGCCCCCTCCCAAACACCTGCCCCCCCCAAAAAAAATCCAAGTGTGCTCTCTGAGGAAGGATTTAGTAGGGTGGGTCTCTGGGAAGGTCTCAAAGAAGCTTATAGGGAGAGGGAAGAGAGGGGATTAGAGACCGCCAAGGAGGTCCTGGGAGGGTCAGGGAGGGTCAGGGAGGGTCAGGGAGGGTCTCCTCCCAGTGTACATAAGAAGCAGGGCTCTGAGGAGCCTTACTTGGTGCTGCCAGAGACTCTGAGAAGAGGCTGCAGTGCAGGACTCCAGCATCCTTCCAGAAGCTTCTACAACACAGCTTTCCTGGGACCATGGACCACTCGCACCATCACTCCGGGATGAGCACCATGGGCCACCCCAGCACCCCGGCCCCTCCCCACCAGCCCCCGGCCACCTCGGGGCCCCACTCCCACGGCGACGGCGCACACTCGATGCCCACGACCTTCTACTTCGGCTACAAGAACGTGGAGCTGCTGTTTGCAGGGCTGCTGATCGACTCGGCTCTGGCCATGGCCGTGGCTTTCCTGGCTGTGTTTCTGCTGGCCCTGGCCTACGAGGGTCTCAAGAGAGCTCGCGAGAGTCTCCTCGCCCAGTGCTCGGCTTTCCCGAGACCAGATGGAACCTGCCCCGAGGAGACGCCCCGGCAGCAGCTGCTGAGCGCCGCTCACCTCCTGCAGACGGCCCTGCACGTGCTCCAGCTGGCCCTGAGCTACCTGCTGATGCTGACCGCCATGACCTACAACGCCTACCTCGGCCTGGCCTTGCTGGCGGGGGCCGGCGCCGGCTACTGGCTCTTTGGCGGGAAGAAGGCGGAGCACGTGGACTCCCAGAACCTTCCCAGGAACAAGGCTCCCCTCCTTGATGCCTTCCTTCTGCCTCTAGATGACTAGCGACACCAGAACCTTGGTGAGACCGTGGTCGAGATCACCGGGCTCCACACGGACTGTGCCAGCGCAGACATGGATACTGTCAGCTTGGGCTCAGACGTGGAGAGCAGGATTGGTTCTTGGTAGATTCCTGAATGGGGACTGCCCTGAAGGTTTCCTATGGAACTGAACTAATTTGCTCGTCTTGAGCCGGAGCCCATGGGTCTCCCTGCCCTCTGGCTCAGGTCCCCTTCTGTGTCTTGTCCAATGCACGGACTCTCTTCCTGACTCCCCGGTGACTGTGTTCCTGCCTTGTTCCTCTGTTCTGTGGGTAAATTCGGGTTTTTCCAGTGGTGGTGGCTGAAGGAAACTATTGTCCAGTAAACATAGGTCCCAAAATCACAATAAAAACCTTGAACCTTTGGTTCCATGCATGAAAACCACTTGTGTATGTCTTTCCTGGGGGGATGTGCCAGACAATGCCTGTGGTGTGGACTATCTGCAGTGATTCTTGGTAGATTCCTGAATGGGGACTGCCCTGAAGGTTTCCTATGGAACTGAAGTAATTTGCTGCTCGTCTTGAGCCGGAGCCCCTGGGTCTCCCTGCCCCTGGCTTCAGGCCCTCTTCTGTGTCTTGTCCAATGCACGGACTCCCTCCCTAGCTCCCCTGGTGAGTGAGTTCCTGCTTTGTTTCTCTGGTGTGTGGGTGTTGGGGTTTTTTGGTGATGGTGGCTGAAGGAAACTGTTGCCCAGTAAACATTGGTCTCAAAAATCACAACTGAGGGGCCGGAGCGATAGCACAGTGGGTAGGGCATTTGCCTTGCATGCGGCCGACCCGGGTTCGATCCCCGGCATCCCATATGGTCCCCCAAGCACTGCCAGGAGTAATTCCTGAGTGCAAAGCCAGGAGTAACCCCTGAGCATTGCTGGGTGTGACCCAAAAAAAAAAGCAAAAAAAAAAAATCACAACTGAAAACGTGAGCCTTTGGGCTCCAATATCATATTGTGAAGGACCAGGTGTGAGCCAGCTACATGGCATATACGGGCAAGGACTTTTTTTTTCAGGTTGACTGGAGTTTTAATGAGGATCCTACTCCACCTAGCGTTAGAATAATAATCTTTTCAATCAGTAAAAAATGTCAATCAAGGTGAGAAAAGGCAAGACTACTCATCGTGGGCTTTTCACTTTGACTCAGCACCTTGGTTGGCCACAGGTGATTCAAACAATGGGCTGTCTGCCCCCATATTATGGTTGTGTTTTTTTTACATACCACGGTTATGAGTGCAATCCTTCTATGTTTGTTCCTCTCCTTCTAACTATTTCACTCAGCCTGATACTCTCCATGTCCATCCATTTATAAACAAATTTCATGACTTTGTTTTTCCTAACAGCCTCATGGTATTCCACTGTGTAGATGTATCATAGTTTCTTTAACCAGTCATCTGTTCTCTGGCACTTGGGGTTTTTTCAGATTCTGGCTACTGTGAACAATTTTGCAATAAACAAAAAAGTGCAGATGGCATTTGTGCTGTGTGTTTTTGGGGCTCCGGGTATATTCCCAGAAGTGGTATTGCTGGGTCATCTGAAGCTTGATTTCTAGTTTTTTGAGGAGTTGCCCATATGCTCACCCAAAAAGGCTGGACCTGTCAGGCATTCCCAACAATGAAGGAGAGTCCCTTTCTTCCCACACCCACACCAGCACTTGTCCTAAGAGTTAGATTCTGATCATGTTCATGCATTACTAAAGGGCTTTGCTTGTCACCAGGTACCACGATTTTGCCATGGGTAAAATCAGTTCCCGGTGCCTTAGCCTTCCTGCAGAACAGCTGTCAGGTGTGGAAGGAGGCAGCTCCAACGTCACTGCAGTGCAGAGATGCCAGCAGCCATAAGCAAGAGGTTGAGATAGAAGAGAGCATGTGCAGGCCCTCCACGGGTTTGAGAGCAGGGCATCTGAGCACACTGGGGCTACAACACCAGAAAATGGATATGTGTACATTTTGCCGGTTGGGTTTGGCTTGGGGGCCAAATGCCTGGTGCTCAGGGCTTAGTGCTGACAAGCTCTGTCCTGTCAGGCCTCTCTGGCACCTGAATGTATATATTTTCACTATAATGGGTTACATAAAGACTTCAAGAAATAGGTTTCGAGAGTTCAGGGGATAATGCACCTGCCTTGCATGCAGCCAACCCTAGCTCCATCCTGAGAATCACATGGTCCAGCAAGCACTGTCAGGTGGAGTCTTGGAAGCCCCCAAGCATGGCCCTAGAGCCCCACTAGAGGTGTCAGGATGGTCTGAGTAGTCCCTGGCACCCAAGGGCACCCGAGGACCTGAGCAGCATCCTCAGGCATGGAACTGCCATTTCTGTTGGCTGGGAATCCCGCAAGGAGCCCCCGGGCTTCTGAGTATAGCTTAGGAAGCTGAAAAGCAACGAAGAAAACACCAAAGACTATATAATGGAGAATATAAAGAGTGTTTTATTAACATAAACTCAATAAAACAAAGCTCTCAAGAAAATGGCTTCTTGGGAGCTGGAGCAATAGCAGAGCGAGTAGGGCGTTTGCCTTGCACGCAGCCTACCCAGGTTTGATTCCCAGCATCCCATATGGTCCCCCGAGCACCGCCAGGAGTAATTCCTGAGTGCAGAGCCAGGAGTAACCCCTGTGCATCCCTGTGCATCGGCGGGTGGGTGTGACCCCCCAAAAAAAAAGAAAAGAAAAGAAAAGAAAATGGCTTCTTTAGAAAGCGTATATTCATTACTTGAAGAAAAGCTATAAACTTTTAATAAACTCTATTTATTTATTATCTGTTTATTATGCCCAAATCCTAGCTTCCTCTTTTTTTTTCTTTTTGGGTCACACCCGGCGATGCACAGGGGTCACTCCTGGCTCATGCACTCAGGAATTACTCCTGGCGGTGCTCAGGGGACCCTATGGGATGCTGGGATTCAAACCCGGGTCAGCCTTGTGCAAGACAAACGCCCTACCCGCTGTGCTATCACTCCAGCCCCCTAGCTTCCTCTTTTCTCTTTTATTTCCCTTCATTTGGTTTCTGGCCACACCAGGTGGTGATGCTCAGGGCTTACTCCTGACTCACAGGACCATACGTGATGCAAGGGATCAAACTTGGGCCCTCCATGTGCAAGCAAAGTGCTCTAGCCGCCGTGCTATCACCCAAGTTCTGAGCTTCCTCTTTTCTGCTCCTGCTCTCTCCAGTGAGTCCTAATCTTCTCAGGAAGAGCAGTTCAGTCCCACACTGATCATGTGATTATCTTTTTTTTCCTTACTCATTTTTTTCTCCTTAATCACATTTACCGGATATTGTTAGGCTACCAAATTAAATTGAAAAATGCCAAAATCTTTTTTAGCAGGAGACCAACAGGTATAAAATAATAAATTAAAGGGGAAAAAAAGACCCTGTCTTGCATGGGGCCCACCTGGTTTCAGTCTCCGGAACCACGGTATGGTCCCTATGTACACCAGAGTGATTCCCTGAGCACAGCGAGGAGTAAGTCCTGAGCACAGCCTGGTGTGGCCTAAAAAAAAAAAAAAAAACAAATAAATAAATAAGCACAAAACTATCCCATGAAACATATTATCATAAAAGAATTTGAAAGTATGATAAGTTTCAAAACGAATCCTGGAGACAGAGAACGTGGAGCCTGTGGCCAAGCCAGGCTCAATCCCCGTCATGCCCATGCTCCGCTGAACACCACCAGGAGTGATCCCTGAGCATAGAGCCAAGAGTATTCCCTGAGCACCACTGGGTGTGACGCAAAGAACAAGTAAGAATACCAATAACTTTACAAATCAATTTAATTTTTTTAATTTATTTACTTTTTTTTTTTTTTTGCATTTTGGGTCACATCCAGCAATGCACAGGGTTACTCCTGTCTCTGCATTCAGGAATTACCCCTGGCAGTGCTCAGGGGACCATATGGGACGCTGGGAATCGAACCTGGGTCGGCAGCATGCAAGGGAAAAGCCCTACCCGCTGTGCTATTACTCCAGCCCCAAATTTAATTTTTCTTAGGGACCAGAGTGATAGTACAGCAGCTGGGGACTTGCCTTGTATTGTGGCCCAACCTGGGTTCAAACCCCGGCATCCCATATAGTCCCTTGAGCCTGCCAGGACTGAACTCTGAGCACAGAACCAGGAGTAAGTTCTGAACTGTTGGATGCCCCCCCAAGAAAAAAAATTAAGTTTCTTTTCAGATGTTACAATATTTTTAGAGAAATTTTCTAGGGACTTTCTCTTAAGTAATATGTTCTCCGATATATAGCAAACTTTCAAATTATATATTTAAAATGTTATATGTTCAAAGAGTATCACTGTATCACTGTCATCCTGTTGCATTGCTTGAGTGGGCAACAGTAACGTCTCCATTGTGAGACTTGTTGCTAAAGAGTAACCAAGCAAAAATTTCTACCTTTATTCATATCCATGTATAGGCTAAAAGTCCAATTTGAGAATATGTTGGTTGATAGATCTCATAGATTTCTTTAATTAAATCTATGGGATAATATTTGCATAATAAGGTTATGTGAATTTGAATGCTAAATGACATATCAACACTTAACAAATTATACTTACAAAAATGTTGTTAATTAAAGCAGGATTCTATTAGGTCTTGCTATCTAATGTTTATTATTTAATTTGTAGTAAATCGGTCAATATTCTGTTTGATTTTATGGTTTATAAAAGTCAGGAGCAAGCCCTGAGCACCACCAGGCATGGCCCAACCTCTTCTCTCTAATGTTTATGTTAAACTTTCTCCTCTTCAGTTGTGCCTTTTCCCCCAGTTCAAGGTTCAATAGATTTTGCTTCGGTGCATAAGGTCATCACTGAAATGCTCTCTACTAACAACTGTCTCAAATCAGAAAGGCAGCTCTCATATTAAACTCTGCTATCTTCTTCCCAAACCATCCACTTCTTTAAGTTTGTGTGTGTGTGTGTGTATTTGGGGGTCACACCCAGTGGTGCTCAGGGGTTACTCCTGGCTCTACACTCAAGGATATCTCCTGGCAGTGCTCGGGGGCCCATATGGGATACCTGGGATTGAACCCAGGTCAGCTGTATACAAAGGCAGACACTGGTTCATTCACCAACACTACATAGTACCCAGAGCACCACCGAGAGCATCCCCTAAACACAGAGCCAGGAGTAGGCCACGAGCATTCTGGAGGTGGTCCAAATCCTCCCTCCCCAAAATACAAAACAAACCCTGAAAATTCAGGCGTCACAACTCCCTACTTAAAATCTCTTGATGGATCCCAGAGAATGTGGCACAAATGCTTCCATGTGAGGCCCTGGGTTCAATCTGTGGCTCCAGTGGGCCTGGCCCTCACAAACAACAACCAAAAGAATATACCTTTGTATCCCCTGTGCCCCTCAGAATTAAATCAAAATAGAGGCTGGAGCGATAGCACAGCGGTTGGGCATTCGCCTTTCACTCGGCTGACCTGTGTTCGATTCCTCCGGCCCTCTTGGAGAGCCCAGCAAGCTACCGAGAGTATGGAACCTGCACGGCAGAGCCTGGCAAGCTACTCGTGTGTATTGGATATGCCATAAACGGTAACAATAAGTCTCACAATGAGAGACATTACTAGTGCCCGCTCGAACAAAATCGATGAGCAATGGGATGACAGTGACAGTGAGAGGTCTTGATGACTCTCTTCTTAGCAAATTCCAGCTCATCCTTCTCAAGGCCCCTACACTTGAACCACTGCAAACTTGCCTGTCCAGGAATGATAGTTCAATATTTCCCAGTCTCATCACAGTGACAAAATTTTCTGAGACAGAATTTTCTGCTTTTCCTTGGCATGAAAAACAGTGGTAATGGGACATAGTCAGTAGCTGGCAATTTCTGTAAAATGTGCTCAAACCTGCATGACAGGGCATCAGACACCCAGGGGAAGCTAACTTAACTGCCATTCTTTCATGCATGAAACCTGAGGCCACATTCCACTCAACTCGAGCCTGTAGTCAGAGATCTGAAGAAGAGTATGGTACCTAAGATTCAATCCAGCTTTTGGAAGACAAAAGAAAAGAATTTTGGATCTGGAAAGAAAGCACATCATACTATAGTTCTATGCATCACAAGGTACCATCATACTATCATAGGGTCGGATGCTTGCTTTGCACGTAGCCAACCTGGGTCCAATCTCTGAGACCTCACGTGGTCCCCGAGCAGCTCCAGGAGTGCAGAGCCAGGAGTAAGGTCTGAGCAGAGCCAGGAGTAAATATCACAGATGTGACTAAAAAAAAAAAAAAGTGTTTTTTTAAATCCCAACCTAACTATTCAAATTGGCCTACAAACAGTTCATGTTTTCTACATACAGCTATTTCAGCCTTCAAAACACAGAAGCCTACTTGTCCAGGAATGCAAGTTGTGACATAACCAAGAAGCTGAATGTTAACCAGATTGATTGTGTAATCATTTCATAACGTGTGTATGCTAAGTCATCTTGATGCATTCTCTCAACTCATACAGTGCTATGTGTCTATTGTTCCCCAAACTAGAAAAAAATGATCGAAGACACTGAGAACATAAAATCTCAGCTCTCAGGGGGCTGGAGCGATAGCACAGCAGGGAGGGTGTTTGCCTTGCACGTGGCTGACACAGGTTCGATTCCCAGCATTCCATATGGTCCCCTGAGCACCGCCAGGAGTAATTCCTAAGTACAGAGCCAGGCGTAACCCCTGTGCATCGCCAGGTGTGACCCAAAAAGCAAAAAATAAATAAATAAATAAATAAAAATAAAATAAATAAAATCTCAGCTCTCAGTAGATAATAAGGCGAGCTTGATGGAAGCACACCCATACCTGATACTGGAATTCTCTTAGTTTCAGTTAGAATCTTATTTTATGCATAAATCAAGATCTATTTCATGTCATTGGAAAAGTTTACTGTGTGGGCCTGGAGAAATACAACAGTGACCTTGGACACCTGCCTTGGGAGTGTGGGGTCCTGAGTGCACATCTCTAGGCTCCACCTACACTGGGTGTGATCCTGGCAGCTCCGGTGTCTGTGACCACTGACACTGCAATGTCCAATCCTAGTGTAACCAAGTGTGCACAAACACCACCGCCACCACCATGGGAGCCAAGGAGAAATAATCTCGAGCGCCATGGCCAGGAAGTGCAACCCTGGTGGGCACGTATATGCTTTTTTTTTGGCAGGGGGGCCACACCGGCGATGCACAAGGGTCACTCCTGGCTCCACACTCAGGAGTTACCCCTGGCAGTGCTCGGGGGGACCATATGGGATGCTGGGAATCGAACCCGGGTCAGCTGCCTGCAAGGCAAATGCCCTACCCGCTGTGCTATCGCTCCAGCCCCTGGGCACATATATGAACAGCGACTCCAGGCAAACACTGCTACCCTAGCACAGATTAGCACGTGACAGAGTGATGGGAGCACCACATCCCAACGTGGGTCTCCCACTCCCCATCACAACAATGAAGCTTGTGTACACCCCTGACCATCACGACATCGATATCAACAACAAAGGAAGGTGGAGGAGGGGATAAAATCCATTAAGGTCTTTGGAGGTCTGGAGTGATAGCACAGCGGGTAGGGCATTTGCCTTGCACACGGCCAACCCGGGTTCGATTCTCAGCATCCCATATTGTTGGATATCATTGGTTTGTCCTTTCCCCCTTGCCACTAGGAGCTTAGGTTTATCAGTCACACCCATCAAAGTGCTCCCGAGTCACTCCCATTCCTTTGTTTATCTGTAACCATTTCTACCAGTTTATCTGCTCTTCCCTTAATCAGGCTCTGTTAATTGGTAAGGTCAGAACTTCCTAGGACACTGAATATTATAACATTGCCTTTCTCTCCTCTTTATGCCTTTTGAATAATTTACTTTAAAGCTATGTCTTTTTTGTATAGACACAAGAAGACAATATTATGTTTTTATAACTTAAGACTTAATTGGCCTCGAATATTATTCCCTTCTGGGCATCTGTTTTCTCCACTTAAGCCTCAGTTGCCCTCAGTTCCTAGCACCCCAAAGTAGGGTCCCCGACGTGGGACAGGAAGGATCCAGGGCAAGCGGTGAGTTATGTGCTACCCTGGCATCGAGATGGGCCTGGCCAAAGTGCCTAATTCTTAACTATAAGTTAAGAGTTTGATCATAGACAAATGCTGTCATGATCCAATAGTAATTACGAGACTGGGACCCTGCCAGGGATAGGAAAGACTGATCTGGCCTGAGCACTGTAGTCTGAGATTGAGATGGCCCCAGGAGAGCAATTCTATAAGCTTTAATGCATCTCTTATTGTGTCCATACAAAATAATTAATATTATGAATTCTTATATGTTTGCTGGCTGAGGAGAAGAGAAACACATTCATGGGACTCTGCCCTTGGGTGGATCCTCCTGCTGAAAGAGAATTAAGTCCTAGGAGAAGCATCCCCTGAGGGAAAAGAACCTTACCCTATTGCTGACCACACCTATGTGTACGCCCCAACCCCCTCATGCGGTGGAGATTTAACTAGGCTGTAAGAGTGGGTTGTGGGCCAGATCCACCGGGGCCAGATCCATGGGAGCCAGATCCACGGGGGCCAGATCCACGGGGGCCAGATCCACAGATCGAGAGAGAGAGACCGAGAGCCGGGAGAGAGGCAGAGAGAGAGAGAGAATGAAGTAGGATGGGGGAGAAAGAAGCAGGAGGAGAATCAGAGGAGAATGGAGATGGACATGAAATAAACCGATCGAGCAACCAGTTTGGCCTTCTTCCTTCCTTCGCCTGCCTCGCCGCCTGCGCGCCCATTCTTTTTATTTTTGTGTTTTACACACCATATGGTCCTCTGAGCACCGCCAAGAATAATCCCTCAGTGCAGAGCCAGGAGTGACCCCTGTGCATCGCCAGGTGTGACCCAAAAAAACAAACAAAAAAATCCATTAAGGTCCCACAGCCTCTCTGAGCTCAGTGTCACCCTGCCCTGCTGTCCTCTTGAGTCAGGCATCTTCAGCTTTTTCCGTTCACAACTCCAGGGATTCAAACTGGGCCTTACTGCGTGCAAGGCAAGTGTCTCACCTCCTGTACAGTGTCTCTGGCAACAGTTGGCCTGTTTGGATGTTGGGGAGGAGTTTCATTTAATTCGGGGTTGGGAGGTGGCCACAGGCAGCGGTGCTCCGGGCTTGCTCCTGGCTCTGTGCTCAAGGACCACTCCTCTGGCTGGCCCAGAGCCCGCCTGGGACCATATGAGGATTGAACACAGATCACCCACATGCAATGCAAGCACGCTTACCTGCTGTATTGTCGCTTCAGCTCCAACACAGGTCTTGTTGGTGTCACCGTCACTGCCGCTGTCATCCCATTGCTCATCGATTTGCTCGAGCGGGCACCAGTAACGTCTCCATTATGAGACTTAGTTGTTACTGTTTTTGGCATATCGAATGTGCCACGGGGAGCTTGCCAGGCTCTGCCATGCAAGTGGGATACTCTCGGTAGTTTGCCGGGTTCTCCAAAAGGGATGGAGGAATCGAACCCGGGTTGGCTGCGTGCAAAGCAAATGCCCTACCTGCTCGGTTTTTGTTGTTGTTGAAAAAAGAATAATAAATTGAATCAATGTAAAATTCAATTTATTATTGAATAATAAAATTTCTATCCTCTTTCTTTTAAGGATTTATTTTTGTATAGGAAACTTTACCATGAAAAAAAAACCAGAATCATGCCACTTTTATTCCCTGAAGTATCTTACATGCTCAGTAACCATGCTAACTGAATGACAGGCTTGGAATTTCTTTTCCGTCCAATTCGCTCTTTGTAAATGCGTTTGCTGCTTGTTTTTGCTTATTGTCAACACAGAGCAAGTTGCTAGTTAGCATCTTGTGAGGTAGTTTCTATATTTAAGACAATGATGTGTGGGGGTGGTAGTGAATTTTAATGGTTGTAGTTGCTCCAGCAATTATCCAGCATTAATTTCATTTCCTGACTTGTTCAAGATAACATTATATTAGGGGTAGGACAAAAGAAGTGGGCACATTTTTATCACGAATGTTACATAGTTAAGTATTTACATCTTAGGAAAATGGAACTCAAAAGAGCAGATGGTTCCTGGGGTATTTTTCTGCTATGTATTTTCTCTTAGGGATTATTTTCATCTATTTTATGTGATACGCCGCTAGGTAGTAAAACACATAAATGTCATGAAAATATTCATGCATAGCATTAACTTTTATGGGAAGAATTTCCTTGTGTCTATTATTCATACCATTATGGTTGCACACTTTTGAAATTTGAAAGCCATGTCTTTAAAGATAATCTCGGGGCTGGAGCTATAGTACAGTGGATAGGATGTTTGCCTTGCACGAGGCCAACCCAGGTTCGATCCCCAGCATCCCATATGGTCCCCTGAGCACTGCCAGGAGTCATTCCTGATTGCAAGAGCCAGGAGTAACCCCTGTGCATCGCCGGGTGTGATCCAAAAAACAAAATAACTAACTAAATAAAGATAATCTCATTAGGATTTGAGGCCCAAAGAGGTGAAGTGTTTTATCTAATACCCTCTGTGCAGACACTGGGCCACACTAGGGCCCATTTCTCTGCCACTCAGTGCCATGTCCCCTTCTTCTTCCTTCTGTAGAGATTATCTTCACTAAACACAGAGGTGTTTGGCACGTTCCAGAGCCAGGCAGTATCCTGTTCTTTTTAGGATGGTGGTGGTGGTGGCGGCGTGTGTGGGGGGGGAAGGGCGCGCGCACATGTGTGATATGCCAAGCATCAAACTCAAGAGCTTCACATGTGCAAGGCAAGTGCTCTAAATCCCATCCCAACTGTTCCCAAGCAGGACTTTTAGTTCAAGTTGGCAACTCTGTAAAGAATGTTACAGGGTGAAAGGTGAGTAGGTCAAATGACAGCATCATGAACGGACTTCACTACATATTTGACAAGGTTCTGTTATGTAGGTAGACACATATGTTGAAAGGGAAAGCATAATATTCAGCATTTTATTTAATCCTTGGGCTTCTAGATGTTTTTACTATTTATTGGGGTTAGAGGTGTGCCGTACCTGTGGTACTCAGGAGCCATTCATGTTCCGGAGTGATTCCTGGTAGTGCTCAGGGGACCGTGTGTGGTATCAGGAATTTGAACCTGGATCTGTTGCCTACAAGGGAAATACCTTAATCTCTGTAATATCTGTTTAGCGCTATTCCTGTTGTTGTTGTTGTTTTTTAAATTTATTTGGGGCCACACCTGGCAGTACTCAAGGCTGACTCTTGGCTCTGCACTCAGGGATCACTCCAGAGGAAGGGGGGTGTCCATGGACCATATGGGATGCCAAGGATTGAACTTGGTTAGCTGCATGCAAGGCAAGCGCCCTATCTGCTGTACTGTCACCACAGCCCCCCCTTTCCTTGTTTTGAAAGAGGTGGAAACTGAGGCGCAAAGAGGTTAACAAAAATAAAATATCACATAGCTACTAAATGGCAGAACTCACAATCCAACTTCCCCATACCCTTGATTATATGACAAAGTGCCTTAACCTTTGTGATTTATAACTCTCATCACTGAACTTCATTCACAATTTTTTAAATTATATGACATTTGCACATGTGGGGTCCCATCCTGTCCCGCAGGGAGGACCCCTCGTGGGGCTAAGGAGGGGACGTAACCGAATGAACAGACGCAGAGCCAGAAGGAGGAGGAGAGAGAGAGAGTTTATTCACAGCAGTTACAATACTTATACCTCTTGGTGGGAGGGGGCGGTATGCATGCTTGGACCCCCATAGGAACAATAGTAAAATGCAGATCAGGCATGGGCGTTGGGCAGATCAGGCATGGGCGTTAGTTAGTGAGAGAGGAATGGCGAACTGATAAGATCAGTGAGGTCAGCAGTGGTGACCTTGTTACAGGAATCCCAAGTAAGCCTCCACTTGACTGGAGGATAAGAGCCGGGCTTGTAAGATGGATCCCTACATGCACACAGCCTAAGAATAAGTGATTACAAAATAAAGTCATTATCTGTTACTGAGATGATTACATCAGTGTCAGTTCAGCTAGACTTTATATACAATTACTTTTAACACTATCCTAGGTACCACTATAAGGCTATTTTGTAGATGTGATTAACATATACAAATTCAGTTGATTTTAAAATTAACCTGAGGGGGGGCTGGAGTGATAGCATAGTGGGTAGGGCGTTTACCTTGCACGTGGCCGACCCGGGTTCAAATCCCAGCATCCCATATTGGTCCCCTGAGCACCGCCAGGAGTAATTCCTGAGTGCAGAGCCAGGAGTAACCCCTGTGCATCGCCAGGTGTGACCCAAAAACCAAAAAAATAATAATAATAAAATTAAATTAAATTAACCTGAGGGACTGGAGTGAAAATACAATGGGTATAATACAATGGGTCACTTGCCTTTGCAAGTAGCAGACTTGGGTTTGATCTGGCACCCCAAATAGCTCCCAGAACCCACCAAGAGTGGTCCTTGAGCACCAAGCAAGGAGTAAGCCCTGAGCACCGCCGGCTGTGGACCAAAAGCCAAGAAGAAAATTAAATTTAAAATAAATTTTGGGTGTGGCCCAAAAAGAAAAAAAATTAATTTAAAAAATAAAAATAAGGGGCTACAAAAACAGATGACTGGTTAAAGAAACTCTGCTACATCTATACAATGGAATACTATGTAGCTGTCAGAAAACATGAAGCCGTGAAATTTGCATATAAGTGGATCAACATGGAGAGTGTCATGTTGAGTGAAATGAGTCAGAATGAAAGAGACAGACATAGAAAGGTTGCACTCATATGTGGAATATAAAGTAGCTGAGAGATACAAGCTTGCAATGATGCAATTTCTGGCAGATATTTCTCTGGACTTAGTTACTAAAATACTACTAAAATACAGAAATCCAAAACCATGTGGCTGCTAGTGTGGCCGCTTGACCTCATATCTCTTCATTCTCAGCAATGGAAAACAAATTATCAAATGCTTCCTTTCAGCAGGTTCGACTTTAGGGGGGAGACACTCCAAATAATAATAATGAGTTTTTTTTGTTGAAATATTGAATGTAATCAAACTAAAGTGAAAGTAAAGTGAAATTTATCAGTTACACACGTGGGGTGGGGGGCTAGGAAGGTGGGAAGAGTGGGGGGAGGTATACTGTGATTCTTGGTGATGGAATATGTGCACTGGTGAAGGGATGGGTGTTCAAGCATTGTATAACTGGGACTTAACTGAAAGCTTTGTAACTTTCCACATGGTGATTCAATAAAAAGAATAAATTTTTAAAAATAAAATAAAATGTACTAAAAAATAAATTCTCAAAAATTTCCCTCAGTCACCCCCAAAAAAATAAATAAATAAAAATAAGGAACTGGAGCAATAGCACAGCGGGTAGGGCATTTGCCTTGCACACGACTGACCCGGGTTCAATTCCCAGCATCCCATATGGTCCCCTGAGCACCGCCAGGAGTCATTCCTGAGTGCAGAGCCAGGAGTAACCCCTGTGCATTGCCAGGTGTGACCCAAAAACCAAAAATAAATAAATTAATTAAATTAAAATAAATAAAAATAAATTAAAAAGCAACCTTATAGATCTTCTAATCAGCTGAGAAGTCCTTTTTGGCTTTTTTTTTTGGCTTTTTGGGTCACAGCCAGCAATGCTCAGAACTTACTCCTGGTTCTGTACTCAGGAATTACTCCTGGTGGTGCTTGAGGGACCATTTGGGGTGCCAGGGATCAACCAGTGTTCTGCTGCTTGCAAGGTAAACGACCTACCTGCTGTACTCTGGCCCCACTTGCAATTTGCTTTTTAGGAAAAAAATCAATTGTTTTGTTCTAATAATTTTGTGTTTGCATAGGATTAAGAGTTCTGGCCTCTCTCTGTGAGGATGTCTTTGCATTTAACAGAGTTGGGAAGTTACAACTTCAGATTTTATCGGGGAAAGGCCTATATCCTGAGAAATGCCTCAGCCTTTTTCTAAATAGTTGGGTATCTGGTTCCCCCTCTATTTACGAGTAGAACTCTCCTAATGATTTGGTTGGATTATTTTAGTTTAGTTTAGTTTTTTTATTTTAAAGTCTGAGCATTTTCAATCCCTCAAAATAACCAAATCATATCAAATATGAAATGTCTAGTAGCAAAACCAAATTTTGAACTTTCATTCAAATGGAAATCTAAACATTGACACCTTGCTTTTGAGAAATCTGTCTCCACTTAGCTGGGCCTCTGAAGCGAAGATTTAAAGAATCTAAATTCAGCATCCGGAGAGGATTACCATGAAGTACTGGCTTGCACGTGGTGGAACTGGGTTCAATCCCTGGCATCCCATATGGTCCCCCGAGCACTGCCTGAATACAGAGCTAGGAGTAACCCCTGAGCATCGCCTGGTGTAATCCAAAAAGAAAGAAAGAAAAAAAAGAACATCGAAACTTAAAATTTGGTCAAGAGGAGGGTGTACTGCATCTTACTGTCTACTGATTAATATTTTGAAGATACATTGTTAAAATAAAATGGGGCGGGGGGAGCGGTGGTAGTGCAAAGTTTTGCAGTTGGAACCCGGTTTGCTCCCCGCCTTGCAGGGGGCCTGGCGAGATCCCCCAGCGGGCAGGGGTAGCCCCTTGAACTCCCTCCCTCTCCTCGCCACGCCGCACACACAGAACCCCGGGAAACGAAGGGAACGGGCCAAGATTTCTGCAGTTTCTTCCTACTTTTGGAAAAAAAAATCTTTTTGCAAGACGATGTCTGTGGGGCCGGGCGCGAGTCTCGGTGCGGCCGCCCCAGGGTGCACCCCCGGCACCCCCAGGGGTCCCCCGAGCCCACCGGGAGCGAGTCCTGACCACAGAGCCTGGTGGGGCCCGAAAGCAACAACCGGGGACCGGGGCCACAGTCCAGCGGGTGGGACGTTTGCCCTGCACGCGGCCGACCGAAAGCCACCAGCAAAGGACGCCTGCGGCTGACGGCTAATTCCGGGGGCTGAAGCCCACCGGGAATGCAATGTGGGCAAGGGGCGCCCCCCACTCGGCGGCACCGCAGCGGGGCGCGTCTGTTCCTGCCACTCTCCCCGCTGCGTTGTTGCGCTCTAGAGGAGGGATCGGGGTGGGGAACCCCCCAAACCGTTGGCACACAGAAACGTGGTCCACGGGGATGGCCAAGGTGGGGGAGGGGGGCTTTCCGGCCCCCCGGGGCGCCGGGGCCGCGTCCCGAAAACAGCCGGCGCGCCGGGTTGTGGGGGGGCGCGATGGCGTCGGAGTCGGAAGCGCGCGGGCGGCCGGAACTCGAGGCGCGAAGGCCGGCGGGCCGCGGCCGGAAGCGGCGCCGATGACGCACACAGGGCGCGACGGACGCACAGGCCGCGCCGCGCTCGCACGACGACGCAGCGTGCGGGCCGCGCGAGGGAGCCCCGGGCCGTCACCGGCGCGACCAGCGTTCCGCCTCCTCGGCGCCCGCCGCGTCTGCACGTCGGGCCTCGGCCTCGCCCCCGCGCCGGGGCTGCTCGCGTCTGCCTGCCTGTCTGCCCGCCTGCGGGCCCGTCTCTCTGCCTCCCTCGCTCCCTCCCTCCAGCTCGACGGGCCGCCCCTGCAGCGGCCGCCCGGGTGGCCCCGCTCGCCGCTATTGAGGGGCGAAGCAAGATGGCGGCGGCTGCGGCGCTGTGAGGAAGACGGAAGCGGCGGCGGCGGCGGGGAGGAGGCGAGCGGCGGCCCGCAGCGCCCGGGCTCCCGCGGCGGCGCCCCCGGAGTCCCCCCGCGCGGACGGGGCCGGCGCCCCAGGGCCGGCGCCCCCTTGGGCCGGGCAGCGGCGCGGCCGGGCCGGGTCGCGGGCAGGAAAACATGGCGGCGGCGGCGGCCTGAGGAGGCGGCGGCGGCGGCGCGGGAAGCGGCTCGGCGGCGGCCATGGTGGCGGCGGCGGCGGGCGCGGGGCAGTGAGCGGCCACCCGGACGCGGCGGCGGCGGCGCGGGCAGCTGCGGGGCGCGGCGCGGGCGCCGGCGGCGCGGCCGAGCTCGCGGGGCGCGGACAATAGCGGGGGCCCCGGCGCGGGCCCGGCGCGGGCCATGCGGGCGGCCGCGTTGGTGCGGGCGGCGGCGCGGGCGGCGGCGCGGCGCCTCTGAGGCCGGGCGGCGCCCTCGGCGCGCGGGCCCCTCCCGCGGGCCGCCACCATGACCGACACCCGGCGGCGGGTGAAGGTGTACACGCTCAACGAGGACCGCCAGTGGGACGACCGGGGCACCGGCCATGTGTCGTCGGGCTACGTGGAGCGGCTGAAGGGCATGTCCCTGCTGGTCCGCGCCGAGAGCGACGGTGAGTGCGGGGGCCGCGCGCGCGCCACGCGCCCGTGACCTTGAGGCCGCGCGGCCGGGGGTCCCCCCGCCCCCACCCCCGGCACACTCGCCCCTTCCCGGGGAACGTTCGGGGCCGCTCTCGCCGGCGGGCTCCGGGGAGGGAGGGAGGGAGGGAGGGGGCGTGCGGGGGCGCTTCCGGCCCCTGCGCGGGCGCAGGCTCGGGGCGCGGGGGTCCCCGCCTCGCGCCCCCCGTTTGCGCGCCGGAGGGGACTGGCCCTCGCGCGCGCCTGGGGGACGTGGCTTGCCCCGCGACGGGAATCGGGCGAGCGAGTGTGGCGCGCGGGCTGGCTTGGCGTGGCTTTTTGTTTTTATTTTAATGACGATCACTTAGTAACCACTGGTCGAACCTGTCTTGGGGTTTGGGGGAGACTTGCCCCGTTCTGTTCGGCCAGGCTCGGGTTTTACGTTGGAAGGAGAGGGATCGGGAAGGTCCTCCTAGCTGCTTCGAGCCGAGTCTGCCTTCAAATCGATCCTCCACCGGCGCAAATAACCTTACTTTGTTTACTCAGGCTCGCCCTCCGGCGTTCTTCGTTCAGAGCACTTGGGAGCACTGACTCTGAGAGTCTGCGGGGTCCGACCATGTTGGGCGGGCTGCTGCCGGCCGGCAGGGGCTTGCACCAAGGTGCTTGGGGGGACCCCGGTGCGGAGAGGGAGCAAACCTGTATCTCCCGCCTGCAAAACCTGCTCTTGGTCCGCCGAGCTGTTCCTCCAGCTTCGCGGTGTTTTGAACCCCCTCTGTTGCTTTTTTTTTTTTTTTCTCGCATTTGTTCCTTTTGTACTCAGACACGAGGTTGATTTCAAAGACATGAGAGCAATTTTTAGCTTAGATATTTGCTTTATGGTTTCTCTCCAAGCCACACGGGGAGTTTTATTGTATTGACTACTATCTGGGGCTGTGTGTGCTTCCCCCCTTCCTAGCGGGAGGGTCATTCAGAACTTTTTATTAGGAGCAGAATGCAAAGCTCGTGGTTTTCCATAAGAATAGACATTAATCTATTCGAAAATAATTGACAATTGTCCACACATGGACTGTATTGTTTCTATTTAAGTATTCCCCCCCAAAAAAAAAAAAACCTGAAATTAAAGGGAGTGGCCATATAAATTGCTAAGTTAAGGTTCCTTGGAGTTTTATTCTATTTTTCCTTTTTTGTTTTTGTTTGTTTGGGGGCCACATCCTGCAATGCTCAAGGATTATCCTTGGTTTTGCACTCGGGGATTACTCCTGGCAGTGGTCAGAGGGACCAGGGTGTCAGGGATCCATGCTGGGGTGGCCTCCTGCAAGGCAAGTGCCCTACCTGCTGTATCTCTCCAGCCTCTTTTCTATTTTCTTTAAATGCATATTTGGTGCTTGAGAGATAGTCCAATAGGTATTGCATTCAGTCCCCTTCCTGAGCACAGCCAGGAGTCAGCCCTGAGTACAGCCAGGTGTGTCCCAGAAACCAAATAAATTCTTGGTTCTAAGCGCGGCAAATACTAATTTTTCTCTGAGAATGTTAACTTGTTCAAGCTGTGCTTCACCTGTTGAGGTGAATTGGGATTCCGATTTTGGCCTCTTGTTTCTGGTTTGGAGCACTTTCTACTGTAGTAGACATTTTCTTTCTGGGGAGATCACTCCTGGTGGACTCAGGGACCATACAGGATGCCAGCCATCCGACCTGGGTCACCTGCGTACAAGAAAGCACCTTACCCACTGTACTATTGCTCTAACCCCAACCCCGCTGGCTATAGGCGTAAAGCCTGCAGCAACCTATCTAAATGGGCGTTTGAACTTTCAGTGACTCGTTTATAATGATGCTTCACACTAGCAACACGATAATTAAAAAATTAAAATAAACTTATTAAATAATTTATAAAACTCATTTTTAAGTGGGGTTGGAACCATAGTATAGCGGGGTAGGGTGGTTGCCTTGCAAATGGCTGACTCACGTTCAATCCCAGGCTTCCCATTTGGTTCCCTGAGCACCACCGGGAGTAATTCTTGAGCCCTGAGCCAGGAATAACCCTGAGCATTGCCAGGTGTGGCCCAGAAACAAACAAAAAGTTTTATTTTAAAGTTATAAATAATGGGTAGGGCACTTGCCTTGCACGCCTCTGACCCTGGTTCAGTCTTGGCACCACCTATGAACAAGCCCTGCCAGTGTGGTCTGTGAGCACAGCGGCATCTCGCCCCCACCCCCAAAATCTTTCACGTTTATAAAGTGACAGGATAAAATCACAACAATCAGGGCAAAGGGATGAGTAAAGCCTTTGTCTTTTGCTTGAGGTCCTAGCACCACAGAACAAAACATAAACATGTAATCCACACCTGTCCCCCACTCCCTGGTTTGAAAAAAAACGGGCACCAATTCCCATGGAACATTTTATAATTACTGAGACTTAGGTTTTTGGAAATCTAAATAAATTTTTATCAGAAGTAGATTAGTGAGTAACGTTTACTTCAACCATTAGCCAAGATTTGTTACAAAATCATGTCTTTGTAACAAAGTTACACAAAATAATATTTAGGAACCTACAATGCTAGAATGATGGGGGTCACAACCTCCGATGCACAGGGGTCACTTCTGGCTCTGCACTCAGAAATTACTCCTGGTGGTGCTCAGGGGACCATATTGGATGCTGGGAATCGAACCTGGATCGGCCGCGTGCAAGGCAAACGCTCTGCCTGCTGTGCTATCATTCCAGCCCCTAGAATGATTTTCTTAAGCAGTATAAATACCTGTGTTGATCAATTAACCTTTTGTTTATAGTGTGTTTCTGGATCATTTTTATTGCTATTTTTTCAACTCTACAACAAATGATACAGTAATTTTGGTGGGGTCAAAGTTCATGGTGTGTTTCTGACTTTATACTCAGCTCTTGGAGGACTTTGATACCATATGTGGTGCTGTTGATTTGACCCTGGGTCAGCCATATGAGTCAAGTGTCCTACCTTCTGTACTATTTCTGTGGATCCTTATATTTTAAGTGTTAAATTTATGCGCTACATATTAAGGTAGGCAAAATTTAATACTCAAGGTAACCCTTTTGAAGATTTTTCCTCCTTTAACTATGTCTTTGTGTGTTGATTATTATTGGGGTAGTTTAATTTTCCTGCACCCAGACAGGTTTTAATGTAACATCTTCCCATTTTGAAACATTTTCATGAATTCAGTATATGAATGCCATTTGTTACATTGGGAATCAGACTGGATTCAGACTGAGGCACTAGTTTTGAGTTCTCTAAATCTTTTTAAATGATACCTGGTACTATCAAAGAGCTCACCCCTCTGAAGGGTGTTTAGATTTGAAGGGAATGTGCAGGAAAACTCTTGCATTTTCTTTTATAGAACGAACAAAGATGTCATGACGTAAGAGAGAGAGCATTTTTAATGGCCTGATTATACATCTGGTATTTGTTTTCTTGCTATTGAGGTGGGACAGTTTTTACCGCTGGTTGTCTTGGTGATGTGCTTAGTGACATTTTCTAAGTGTACGGACCTACTTTTGTTGGTATCTTTGAGGTCTTTTTTTTTCTGCATGTATAGGCATTTCATTTACAGGTACACATTTAGCATAGTATGCCACATTTTTAATTTGCACTGTATTGGTGGTGACATAGAGTAGCATTTCTCAAGTCTTTTCCTCAGAATATCTTTATGCTCTTAAATTTGAGAATCTTCAAAGCTTTGTTTTGGATTATTTGGATTTGTGGGCTGCTTTATGTTTTTGGCATCTTACAATTTTTTTGACTAAGAAAGTTTTCTAGTGTCGTAGAATGTGTTCAGTCATAGAACACTTGTTTTGCATATTTGAAGCCTTGGATTTCCTGGATACTGCAAACACAAACAAAATTAAGCCATTCTGAGCTTTTTAAAAAAAAAAAGAATTTAGGGGCTGGAGCAATAGTAATGGTTTGGTTTGCCATTGGAGCAATAGTAAGGTTTGCCGTGCTGTGGCTGGCCAGATTCGATCCCCAGCATCCCATACTTTTCCCCTGAGCCATCCCCAGGAGTGGCACCGGGCATAACTGGGTATGGCCCAAAGACCAAGAAGAAGTAAAATAAAGCCAGAATGTAATGGATCGGAGAACTAGTACAAGGGTTAAGATGTTTCTCTTGTATGCCTGACCCCTGTTTGGTCACCTGCACTATCCAGTAATTCCCTGGAACGCAGTGAAGAGTAACCCCCTGAACACTGCTGCGTGTGGCCCAAAAGTATGATCCCCACTGTTGTAGTTTAACAGAAGCTATAAGCAAACTTAGAAAGGGTCGTGTTTGTGTATAATAAGCCTCAAATGGAGGCTTTTCCAGTTGATTGGAGGAGTGCTCCGCTCTTAAATTGACCCAGTAACCTTAGACAGGGGTAGGAAACCTAACGGATAAAATATGACTAAAACTAGAAAAACATCCTTTGCCTAATAAAAAGATTTAACTGTGTTTCAGCCTTACAGGTCTGTTAGGGAGTATGGTATTTGAGGACCAAACAGACTTGGTCAGCTTGATTATCAGTGACCCTCCAAAAAAGCTGCACTGATTTTCTGTCCCGGAAATAGTAAATGAGGATTGTTCTAGCGTAAGTTTATTGGTTTTGTTGAGGAGTGAGGGGCTGCAGGAATGGAGTCATTCCTGGCTTTGTTGTTGGGCATTAGATGGGAGTGCAATTGGGGTTGCTCCTGGCGCTGTGCTCAGCAGTCACTCCCAGAGGGAATCAGGGACCATATTGAGTACCAGAGCAAAACCTAGATCAGCCATGTGCAAGGCAAGTGCCCTACCTATTGTACTATCACTCCAGCCCTAACGTCACTAAGAGTTTTTTAATCAGATGCATACGGGACTGGTGCTAAAATTACAGATTGGACCCTTGATGGATTGTTTTGTGTGGAGATGAGGGTTGTCCTACCCAGTGATGCTTGGATTACTCTTGGGAGCCACAGCACAGCGGGTAGGGCATTTGCCTTGCACGCAGCCAACCTGGGTTCGATTCCTCTGTCCCTCTTGGAGAGCCCAGCAAGCTACTGAGAGTATCCTGCCCGCACGGCAGAGCCTGGCAAGCTCCCCATGGCGTATTCGATATGCCAAAAACAGTAACAAGTCTCACAATGGAGATGTTACTGATGCCCACTCGAGCAAAATCAATGAGTAACTGAACGACAGTGACAGTGATATTCAGGGAACCATAATGGGATGCCGATGATATAACCCAGGTCTGCCTCATAGAAAGCAAGTGCCTTATTTATTGTACTACACTGTCCACTGTACTATTTAGCCAGCCCCTAGATATGTTTCTTGAAAGCATAGTTTGGGGGCCAGAGCGATAGTACAGCAGGTAGGACGTTTTCCTTGCATGCAGCTGACCCAGGTTCAATCCCCAGCATCCCAAATAGCCCCCCCCCCCCCCCCCCCGCCACTGCCTGGAATAATTTCTGAGTGCAGAGCTAGGAGTAACCCCTGAGTGACCCTTCTGGGTGTTTCCCAAAAACCCAAAGTGGGGGGAGCGGGCATAATTTGAAGTGAGAGTTAAGAGCTTCAGCACCCCTGTACCATGTTTTGTTTTTCCCCTCAAACACTTTCCTAGCCTTATTTAAGCACTGGTTTATGGAGTTGTTCATAATTCAGTTGTTTTGGACGTTGAGTGTTTTGACACCACTTCCATCACCATTGTAACCAGCTTCCCCCTGCCCCTTAGCAGGCACAGAATAATTTTATATTGCTTGTTGCAACAGAATGGTAAATGGAATTGTCCCCCAAAAGTTCAGGGTTTTTTTTGTTTTGTTTTTGTTTTTAAGCGAAAATTGTTATGTCTCACAATGATGTTATTAAAGTCGTTGGGGATTTACTGGGCCTTTACTGCTTGAGCCTTTTTTGTTACTGTTTTCACTTACTGAGCTTCGTGGGCTTTTGTGCTTTTTGTTTTGTTTTGTTTTGCTTTGGGGGGCCACACCAGGCAATGCACAGGGGTTTCTCCTGGCTCTGCGCTCAGGAATTACTCCTGGCAGTGCTCAGGGGACCATATGGGATGCTGGGAATCAAAGCCCGTCACATGCAAGGCAAATACCCTACCCGCTGTGCTATCGCTCCAGCCCCTTTTGTGCTGTTTTTCACTGTAACTTGTTCCTACTGTGTGTTCCTACTGGGCTGCGGTATTGTGGAGCCTGGAGGTATCTCTCGCACAGCTGCAGAAGTGGGATGATTCTTTCAGCCTGAAGACTGGAGAACCGGGGACTTCCGTTGGTTTGGCATAATCAACCTGGAGTCTGTGTTGCGTTCCTCTTCAGTCGCTCTTTGCCATTATTCTCCTAGTAACTGCTAGCCTAACTTCTAACTGTACAGTCCTTTTGACACTCTTTGAACTTGATGTGCTCTTTTTTGTTTCAAGCTCTTTGGAGGAGGGGAGGGCCGGGCCGTACCAGCAGTGGTGCTCAGGGCTTATGCCTGGCTCTCTGCACTCCGGGGGCACTCCTGGCCAACCCTGGGGACCTGGGGTGTTAAGGTTTGAACACAGATCTGCATTCACATGTTTGGTTAGCATTGCTATGATAGACCAAATGTATGCACATTTACATTTTACACTTGGGGGAGGGGAAGTTTGGGCCATACCCACCAGTGCTCAGGGATCATTTCTGCCAGGCTTGGGAATCAAATCCTGTCAATGCCTGCAAGGCAAGCAAATTACCTGTCCTGCTATCGCCCGGACCCCTGAACATTTACATTTTAGTAGTAGTCACATACCATAGAATTTATCCATGCAGGGCTCTGCAGCCATCACCACGGGCTAATTCCAGAGCATTTTGTCCTCTCCAGAAGAAAAGATGTGCCCACTAGTGCCCATTCAGGCCCCTTCTTCCAAACCTAAGTAATGCCTGATTCTCTAAATTCGCACATTCTAGGCATTTCATAAAAATGTAATCATAGTGCATGATCGATTGTGGCTGAGAGCATGTATTGAATTTCATTTCTGATACAGATGAATAGTATTTTATCCATTCCTTAGTTTTCAGACATTCAGATTGTTATCCTTGTTATTTCAAATGATGCTCCTGTGAGCAGCTGTACATATTTGTAGATCATATTTATACCAGAGTGGTGGTGATTGTTTCATTTTGTTTGGGGTTGGTGACTCATGTTTCATTGTTTTGGGGCCACAAGCAGCAATGATCAGGAGTTACTCCCAGCTCTGAGTTCAGGGATCATTCCTACCCAGGATCTGGGAACTGTGTGTAGAGATGTGAATGGCCATGTGTAAGACAAATGCTATACCTGCATGCATTGTTCTGTCTCCCTAGTGACAGATGTTTTGAGGTACCACCCAGCTAAATGGATAAGGGTTCCGGTTTCTCTTGGTCGCCAACATGTGTACAAGTAGTGTTTGCTTTGTGTATGTGTTATTTGTGGTTCTGGGGTTTGAACCCCTTATTTTTTACACATGTAGATAAAGGTGCCCCTGTAAGCGGTGCTCAACCTGAAAGTTAAATGCTCAGTGGCAGTGCTGCCAGTGATGGGGGCCTTAGGGCAGCGGTGGGGTCAGGAGCCATGCAGTGCTGGGGTCAAGGGGGCAAGGGGCTCACCCATGCCAAGCCTGTATTCCGCCTCTGAGCCATGTTCTTGGCCCCCTCGTTTGTGGTGGTTATTTGCATTTCTCTGGTAACAGTGGTGCTTAGCATGTTTCCTAGTTACATGTTTTTAGTCTTTGGAGAAATGGTCATTCAAATCCAGTGCCCGTTTTAAAATTTAAAACAATCTTACTAGGCTATGGGGCTGGAGCAATAGCACAGCGGGTAGGGCGTTTGCCTTGCACGCGGCCGACCCCCCCGGTTCGATTCCCAGCATCCCATATGGTCCCCTGAGCAACGCCAGGAGTAATTCCTGAGTGCAGAGCCAGGAGCAACCCCTGTGCATCGCCGGGTGTGACCCAAAAAGCAAAAAAAAATAAATAAATAAATAAATAAATAAATAAATAAATAAATAAAACAATCTTACTAGGCTATAAAGGTTTGGGATACATTATATGATTTTCAAAGATACTTTCTTTGTGGGATGTCTCCTAACATTCTTGATTGATGTAAATGGCAGAGCCCAGTTTTGAATTTTGATCACATGCAGTTGTCATCATTTTTCAGTGTTGTGCATTTTTCCCTTCTGTGTATGTTGAACAGCACAACTCCAAGGGGCTTGTCTGCTCTATGCCATTAGACTTTTGCATCTTCTGAAATGTGTCATAAAGTAATCCAGTTCTTTCACTTATCTGATTTAGTTTAGAAATAGGTTCCCACCACCGGCCAGGTTGTTTCTTTTTAAGTAGATGCCCAAAACAGTAACAAGTCTCACAATGGAGAAGTTACTGGTGCCTGCTCCAGCAAATTGATGAGGAGTACAGTGCTACTTCAAATTGTAGTTGGGGGAAAGGCAGGCTTTGGGCTTGGGCAGTTTGGTCGGTGCTGAGGCGGGGTGAGGAGAGTATGGGGTGCCAGGATTGAATCCAGATCAGCCATGTACAAGGCACGGGCCCTACTCACTGTTTTATTGCCCCAGCCCCTGGAATGTATTATGTAAGAAAATACATCTGACTCTGTACTTGGAATAACTGTTGATGGGGCTCTTGGGCTGCCATATGGCTTGCCAGGGATCGAACCCAAGTTCTCTTACCAGGGATTCAAAAATCGTCTTGAGCGTATTTCATGTTTCCTCTTTAAAAAGCAAGTCTGGACTCGAGGACAGAGATCAACCAACCCTGGTTCAATCCCGGATGCTGTATATGGTCCATCCCCACCACGGCCCCCCCCAACAAGTTTGATTCTTAGTATACCTAACATGCTTATATTTCATTGGGAAGCAATACGATGTAAATTTTATGCCTGTGGTTAGTCAAAGTATTTACAAAGATGATTGAAAGCTCTTTGTGTATTGGGTCACATCTGGTAGCGTCCTGGCTCTACACTCAGGGATGACTTCTGGTGGGCTCGGGACCATATGGGATGTCAGGGATCAACCTGGGTCAGCCATGCACAAGACAAGCGCCCTACCCACTGTACTATGGCTCCAGCCCTGAGATGGTTGAAAACCTTTTTGTTTGGGGGCACACTTGACTGTGTTCTGGGCTCACTCCTGGCTCTGTACTTAGGGATATTCCTGGTGGGGGTTGTGGTGGACCACCGTGTGGGGTGCCAGAGAACCCCACTCAGCTGCATGCATAAAATGCCTTACTATCACTCTGGCCCTAGTTTGTTGAAAAATTTGAACACTTTACGAGAACTTTGGGCTTCTAATTCATAAGCTTGAGGAATACATGATTTTCATTACTCTGGAATTAATTGTGAAGATTAGGCAGTTTCCTAAACGAGACAGTGCGTTTCTCAACCGTTAAGCCATACGGTTAAAAGAAAGGAACCTAGGGGTCAGGGAGGATAACAAAACTGGTAGTGCCTTACAGACAGCCCCCCTGGTTTCCATTTCCGTACCACATAAGTTTCCTTGTGCCCTACCAATAGTGATTCCTGAGCACAGAGCCAGGAAGGAGTAAATCTACCATTGGGTGTCACCCTTCCCCCCTCACACACAAGCAACAAACAGCCTAAAGATACAAGTGAGAAGAATGTGGAGTGTTTTTTTTTTAATTGCCTTTGTTGTTGTTATTATTGCTATGACAGCAAGTTAACATGAACCTGGTGACCCAGGGTCACATTGCACATTGGGTTCAGTGTACACATTGAGGTTTATACTTGTAATTGTGTCTGTTCCTGATGAAGGTCACACTTCCCAACTGGGACACTCAACTTCCTTGTAGTTGTGGTGCAGCTCAGGCTTACTTGTGGAGACGGAGAGCTCACACTTCAAAGCTGCCAGGATACCATTCAGCACAGGGACACCAGGGATTTGAACTCAGGGCCCTGTGCTTGCAAGGACACAGCTCTGTGCCTTGCTGCCCTATTAAGTACAGAAAGGATAAGAAATAGATGAAAGGTTAAGCAGTTTGCCTGTGTTGCGCAGTTGAAGGATTCAAGTAAAATGCTGTGTGCAGTGTTTGCAAATTTAAATGTAGTGTATATGGTCAGTGGCTCAACATCATGGGGCCAGTATCATAAAGTTAGTGAATTGCCATAAAAGCAAGTTAAATTTGACAATGTTAAGAGCACCCTTTTCTCAGCCATCTAGCCACTTTTTGTAATGTGTAAGGCAACTGTTGTAACAAGAGAAGAAATAAAAGCTAAGGATGAGAGAGACAGCTGTAAACTGCTTCCTCAGAAGCATTTTGAGACAGAACTTGCTTTAGATAATTCTTTGGGGAATAAAGTAATATTGGTTATTGAATGTGAGAGAGCTTAATCTTTAAGCATGCTTTTTGTCACTTGTATCACTTGTCATCCCGTTGATCTTCAATTTGCTCGAGCCGGTGCCAGTAATGTCTCCATTCGTCCCTGTCGCGTGCTAGTGTAGCCCATTATATCTGCTCGCTCCAGGAACACGAAGAGCCTCAAACCATTTGTTCAGGGTTTTGACAAAGAAGTCTGACCATCTCGTAGGTGGGCCGCCATGCGGTCTTTTGACGTCCCGTGGAATCCAGGCGGTAACAGCTTTAGTCCAATGGTCGTCTCTAAATCGCATTACGTGTCCAGCCCATCTGATTTTCGACGCCTTGGCAAAGGAGACAGCATCCCTGATTGTTGACTGTGGATGGAGGTTGGAACTCCAGATTCCTTCTCTCACTTGAGTGAAATGTGATATTCCAAGCAGAGCTCTTTAGATTCCTCTTTGGGATACCCGAAAAGCATTCTCATCCTGTTACTTTTTGTCACAAAGCAATTATTTCTGAATATCATGCGCCTTACTAATAGAAGTGTGCTCAATTAGTTTAATATGAGAAATGATTGTTGTTTTTGTTTGGTTGGTGTTTGAGGGTTTTTTTTTTTTTTTTTTTTTTTCTTTTTTGGTCTCACCCAGCGATGCTCAGGGGTTACTCCTGGCTCTGCACTCAGTAATTACTCCTGGCGGTGTTTGGGGGACCATATGGGATGCCGGGGATCGAACCCGGGTCGGCCGCATGCAAGACAAATGCCCTACCCACTGTGCTATCGCTCCGGCCCCGAGTTGGTTGTTTTAAAGTTATAATTTCTGCATTAATAACCAAAATATGAAAGTGGAATGAAATTTAGGAATCATTCTTGATGTTTTCAAAGTCTTGCAAGTGAATCTCATTTTCTGTCTTGTGAGATAAATCAGATTGCTTTACCAGATTTTGCTTGTTTTGAAGTATTTCTCTAAGCCATATCAGATTTAAACCTGTTATATGACTTCATGTTTTGATGTTTCACACATTGCGTTATGTATGCTGCCCGTTACGTTGTTAGACTTCTGTTACTGTCCATGCTCTAAATAAATGATTTATCTCTTGATAAACATAAGCATGTATATGGGACTGGAGAGATAATACAGTGAGGAGGGTGTTTGCTTTGCACACAGCATCCAGGTTTAATCCCCAGCACCACAGGGTGTGGCCCAGAAACCAAAATAAGTAGTGAGTTTGTGTGTGAAGTAGGCATTTCTAACAAGTTTTATTTTAACTTAAAAATCTTTAACTGAGGTCTACAGCGATAGTACAGTGGGTAGGGTACTTGCCTTGTACCTTGGTTCCATCCCACCACCCTGTATGGTCCCCTGAGTTCCTCCAGGAGTGATGCTTGAGTGCTACTAAGTATGACCCCAAAACTGAAACACCTCATAGTCTTAACTGAAATGTAATGCATCAAGTATTCTGAGAAGTAAATAGTTCTGTATGTAGGAAATATAATTTTACTGCTTTGCAATAAGATAATTAAATGTCTTTTTTTTTTCTGTTTCCTAGGTTCTCTACTTTTAGAGTCCAAAATAAATCCAAACACTGCATACCAGAAACAACAGGTAAAAATTTGAAGATGTTATGTTTTACATATTGTCCTCAGTTTGGTGATTTAAAGGAAAATTGCCATCTAATTCCTTACGTTTAAAAATTTTCAGAACCTGTTACAACAGACTTTTCCCAAATTATTTATTCATTCTAATTGTGTATAATAAAGCAATAATTTAAAATGCTGTAAGGCTGTTTTAACTTGAGTTCAGTTTATGTTTCAGATAGGTTAGCATCTTAATTCTCAAAAGTTACTGATTGGTCATACCTTGGGAGGGCACTGATACTCTCTGACAGAGGTCCTGAAATCAGTATCAGTTCTTTCATTGCCATAAAATAATTTAGAATAAATACTTCAGTACATTCTTTTATAGTTCTATGGAGCAATTTATTCATAAATATATTTTAAGTGTATTGCTTCATGATTTTCCATTGGCTTATACTACTAGATGAAGTTTAGTATTGGTTTTATTTTACATATTAGGTGATGCCTCGTGATTGTGACTTACTTAAAAATCATACAGATAGAAAAACTGGTATTCCTAAATTTGCTTTCTGGTGGTTTGTTCACCAAATGGTGGTGCAATATAAAAATTTTTCTTGATAGTTTAATGATCTGTTCACTTTTCCTTTAGTCAGTTATTTTAGGGACACAAGGGGCAACATTCCCGAGCAGTACTCAGGGACCGCCCAGGTAATCATAATCCTGTCTCTTGGTTCAGTGATAGGACCGGAGGATGTTGTGCTGCTCAGTCCCTCTATTTAAATTCATGTTTTGAGGTTTTGGTCTGAAAAGTAAAAGCACAGTTTTGAAAAAGGAAAGATCAGCTCTAGTTTGAGGATGAATGTCACTGTCACCCCATTGCTCATTGATTTGCTCAAGCGGGCACCAGTAACGTCTCCATTGTGAGACTTGTTACTGTTTTTGGCATATCAAATACGCCACGGGCTCTCCGAGAGGGGCGGAGCAGTCAAATCCGGGTCAGCCCTGCAATGCTATCACTCCAGAGCATGAATGACTGCAAATGTCTGAGTTGATATTGCTGATAGGTCATTTGGTGAAAAAGAAGCTCTTAAGGAAAATATGCAGTTTTTCAAACTTCTAAATTTGTAGATCATGAAGAATTTGTTTCTTATTTTATTTTGTTTTTTGGTCACACTCACCAATGTGCAGCACTTACTCCTGGCTCTGCACTCAAGAATCACTCCTAGCAGTGCTCAGGAGAACCATATGGGATGTTGAGAATCAATCGCAAACACTTTACCTACTGTACTGTCTCCAGTCCGTCCTCCACATGATTTTGCTTTATATACAGCTGTATTATTAATGGCTTTAGTTTTAGACTTGTTTTGTGTGGGTCTTCCCACCAGTTTTTGCAACAGAATGATGGGGAAACTATGGCTTAGGGAGGTTAGAAATATCTGCCTTGTTGATATTACAAAATTAAGATTATTTTGAGTTTGAACAGCTACTCAGTCACTATCGAATAGATTGCCTGACAGGAATTCATCTCTAGAGTCCCTAAAGTTAATTTAATTTAAAGTTAATTTAATTTTTTTAAATGATGAATAAGAATTGTAGATTCATGAGGGAGGGGATTTACTTGCTATGCATTAAGAAACCTTTGACCATCTCAGACAAGGACAATTTCCTGAGCTACATCCCTAGCCCTGTGGCCCTGTAGATTTATCTGACTGATAAAGCTGCATAGTCTAGTCAAATAGTCATTTGTGCGCTTGTAACTGTCATGCCTGTAAATTAGTGAGTGACTTCTAGTCTCATGATTGACAGCTAAATGATTAAACTAAGCAGCAGTTTGGTAGACCTTTTTTATATATGGGGCCTATTTGTGTATAAGTCATTGGTTAACAGTATTAGAAATTGCTGCAGTAGAACCTTAGATAGTTTAGATATTTTCAACTTTCCTGTAGGTGGTCAGCCAACCTGGGCTTAATCAGTAGTTTATCTTGTGCTTAGATGCTATTATAATCTCCACTAATTTGTTTTCTATAGCCAGCTTTAAAAAAGTTGCATGATAGTTATTATTTTAGACACTTAACATTCCATGTAAGGGAGCATTCAGACACCTATCTCTAGAATAGACCTTTTCTTAAACTTGTCTGAAAGTATATATGTGTATTTGTAATTAATAAACTTGAAAATCTGTATTAGTTGCAATCATGTATTGTAGATCATAGACTGCTTGTCCTCTGGAAATATAAAATGGTTTCAGAGTTGTGAGAGTACTGTTTTTCCTCTAAAATTATGCCTTAATAGAAACCTGTTTAGCTGTTTATTAAATGTAGTATTATTGGGGCCAGAGAGATATAGTATAGCTGATGAGGCATTTGCCTCGCAGGTAGCCAATCCAAGTTCAATCCTCAGCATCCTATATGGTTTCCTGAGCATCACTGGTTGTGACTGACACACACACACACACACACCCCCCCCCCCCCCCCGCAAAAAAAAATGTAGTATTGTTGCAAATGTTTGAACAGGTAAAAGAACATCTTGCTACTTGAACTTGGTGAAAGGAGGTGGTAGTAGTTTTTCTTTAAGGTCCTCTGTGAAGATAGGTAGTCGCATGTTACAAAGTTAGAGATTTAAAAGACTTAGCAGGCCTCCTATACCCCAGCTACACCTGACATTGACAATAGAGAGATGAGGAAGAGGGGCTAAATGACTTGATCCTTGCCTACTGTGCCCTAGTTATTTGGCACTCAGCCTTCTTCAGTTTCACTATGGCATAAAATGTAATGGAATGACCTGGCACAAGACTGATAAAATTTAATTTATGTCTTTTTGTTCATCTGTTTTGGGGTCACACCTAGTAGTACTCAGGGCTTAGTCTTGGTTCTGAGCTCAGAGGTCGCTCGTGGCAGGGCGCAGGGCTCCATACAGGGTATCAAGGACCAGGCCTGGGTTGACCATGTACAAAGCTAGCACCCTGCCCACTGGACTATTGCTCCAGACCCTGGTTTACTCAGGAATCACTCCTGGCGGTGCTCAGGGGACCATATGGGATGCTGGGAATCAAACCCAGGTCGGCCACGTACAAGGTAAACGCCCTACCCGCTGTGCTATCACTCCAGCCCCTCTTTTATTACATTTAGATTGTGCGTTCATTTTGGGGTGAAATTGTTTTGTTTCTGGGTCACACCTGGTGGTGTTCAGCGGTTAGTCCTACCTCTGCACTCAGGAATTACTCCTAAAGGTGCTTTGGAGGACCATATGAGATGCCAGGGATCAAAACCAGGCCAACTGCATGTGAGGCAAACACCCTGCCTGCTGTACTATCGCTTCGGCCCCTGATTAAACTTCTTGAAGAAAACATTGTACTACTGTTCAGCTTGCCTTTCAGGGGATTTGCATGGGTTTGATCTCTAGCACCCCATGTGGTTCTCCCATGCCCTGCCAAGAGTAGTGAGCCCTGAACACTGCTGGGTATGGCCCAATCACACAGACTCCCCCTACCCTCCAAAGGAAAAAGAAGGAAGGGAAAATTGTTTTCATTTTCTAGATATAGGTATATAGCCTGAGCATTAAAAAGGCGTTAATATTTACCACTATGAGAGTTGCAAGAAGTAAAAGTGCTATTCTTGGTTTCTGTTGCTTTGTTTATTGGCCTTTTAGCTTGTGATAATGCCTGTTAATCACTCAGACTTTTCTCTCTTTCTCTCTCTGTGTCTCTCTCCAGGACACTTTGATTGTGTGGTCTGAAGCAGAAAATTATGACTTGGCCCTTAGCTTTCAAGAGAAAGCTGGATGTGATGAAATTTGGGAGAAAATATGTCAGGTAATTTAACTATTAAAATCAGTATGCTAAGTTTTTTGGGATTTGCTGTGCTTGGCTATTGCCAGGGTCTTAATAAAATAGGCATCATATAGATCTCTTAAACTAACTCTCAGTGAGGGGCTGGAGCAATAGCACAGCGGGGAGGGCATTTGCCTTGCACACTACCGACCCGGGTTCGAATCCCAGCATCCCATATGGTCCCCCAAGCACTGCCAGGAGTAATTCCTGAGTGCATGAGCCAGGAGTGACCCCTGTGCATGGCCGGGTGTGACCCAAAAGGGCAAAAAAAAAACTATCAGTGAAAAGTTTGATATATAGGAAAGTGCATTTTATCGACATCAATCCTTTGCAGACCTTTGATGAACTTCAGTTTTATATCCACCAACATTCTGAAAGCTGGTCCACGTGTGCATAACTAGTGTCTCACCCTAAACTATTGTAACCCAGTAGCTGTCGTTTTAGTAAACACCGTCCAGTTGCTGAAACCAGAAACTTCGATTGTTTTTAATTTTCCTTCATATCTCTCTCTTCCTCTTTTTTTTCAGTTTTTTTATTTTATTTTATTTTATTTTATTTTATTTTGGGGGGTCACACCTAGTGATACACAGGGGTTACTCCTGGCTTTACATTCAGGAATTACTCCTGACAGTGCTCAGGATACCATATGGGGTGCTGGGAATTGAACCCGGGTCGGCCGCGTGCAAAGCAAACACCCTACCTATTGTATTATCTCTCTAGCCCCCCTTCCCTTCATCTCTTATCTGGTCCTTTAGTAATAAATTTGGGGTCCAGTCACTGCGGTTCAGTTATTTTCACTATCACAGTTTATCAAGCTGCCATCATGTCTGGCCTGGTTTATGCTTTCATCTCGATTGTTCTTCCTGAGTCCACCCTATAGCTAAAGTGATTGTAAGGCTTGTTTTGTTTTTGCCATGTTGTGCAGCCTCAGGGGCTACTCCCACTCAGGCTGGTGCTGAGGAGCTATTTCTGGTAATTTTCAGGGTACCAGGAGGTGTCTGGAATTGAACCTGGGCCTCCTGCACACCAAGCATGTGCTCAGCCTATTTTTTCATATATATATATATATATATATATATATATATATATATATATATATATATATATACTCATGTATATTATATATTATATATATATACACGAGTACTGCTATTTGTTCAGCCATTGGTTAAGCTGATTGAATTTCAGCCCATCATTATGGTCCCTATTTTTGTTGGTTTCGTTTTATTTTGGGGTCACTCCCAGCAGTGCTCAGAGTTTATTCCTGTCTCTCCTCAGGGATTACTCCTGGTAGGCTCAGAGGTTGCCGGGGATTGAATACTCATCAGCTTCATGCAAGGCAATCTAAAATCACTTTGCTCGGTAGAGTGACTCATGGCTGTCCCTGCAGCTTCATCTTTAGTGTTCTTGATTGATTTTATAACTCCGTGGTAACTATTTCTTCGTTTTTATAACATAACCATGTTTTATTGTGAATATACTTTTTGTGTATTGCTGGAGCCATTCTTTTTTTTTTTTTTTTTCTTTTCTTCTTCTTCTTTTTGGGTCACACCCAGCGATGCTCAGGGATTACTCCTGGCTTTGCACTCAGGAATTACTCCTGGCAATGCATGGGGGACCATATGGGATGCCGGGGATCAAACCCAGGTCGGCTGCGTGCAAGGCAAACACCCTACCCGCTGTGCTATCACTCTGGCCCCCATATTCTTATGGACTCCTTTATCCTTTAGACCATTGCTGCTTCAGGATTTTTTGCCCCTCCATATTTTCTCTGGAAAATAATCTTGTGCAGTTTACTATTTCTTAGCAGTGTGGTTCTCAGACCAGCAGAAGGGACATGGCCTGGTAATGGATATAGATACAGGTTGAGATTTGTCCATCCCAGATCTATTAAATCAGAAATTTTGTGGGTAGGTGCCAGCTGTAGATGTTAACCAACCTCTGTGTCAGATTATCTGTTTAAAAAAAACACACACAGAATTTTAAGTCGTAAGAGCCCCGAATAACCCTGGAGCATTGCTTAATATGATTCCAAAGGGCTGGAGCAATAGCACAGTGGGTAGGGCGTACGCTTTGCACGTAGCCAACTCGGGTTCGATTCCCAGCATCCCATATGGTCCCCCAGCGCCGCCAGGAGTAATTGAGTTTCTAAGACCAGCTGTGACTAGGTTTGGCTAGTGTCAGCCTTCGCTTTGGATGGTTTTTGGCTGAAGTTCCAGGGTGCTCCTTGGGCAGGGGCGGGGCGTTGGTTGGTTGGTTGGTTGGTTGGTTTGCCTTTGGGATCACACCCAGAGATGCTCAGGGGTTACTCCTGACTCTGCCCTCAGGGGGACCCTATGAAATACCAGGAATCATACCCGGATCAGCTGTGTGCGAGGCAAATTCCCTCCCCACTGCACTACTCCTCCAGTCCCAAAGCTAGAGTGTGGAGACATTATTTACCTTTGCCGTGTATAATTTTTCTACTATTTATATTTTATACATCTGTAGCTTGGTTTGATTCTAGGCCACATCTGGCATTGCTACTCCTGGCTTGATGCTTGGGGAAACCATGGAGAGGTCAGGCCCAGGGCGTTGGTATGCTTTTCCTGCTGGAGCCCAGGTCAACATGCTGTATTCTTTGAACTGTCTCCCTGACCTTCTCATTTAAACTGCTTTCTTCACACTCTTTATAGTTTATAGCAGCTTCCTCGAGGTTTTGTCTTGTGAAGTCCTACCTTAGGGAGTTGAGGGGCTGGAGAGATAGTACCATAGGTAAGGCACTGACCTTGCATGTGGCTAACCCAGGTTCAATCTCAGCACCCCAGTTGGTCTCCTGTTAGAATGTTTCTCTTGCTGGTAAAATCTGAACTTTCTGATGAAGCTCTTTCCATTTCTGATGAAGTTAAAATTCAAAGTATTTGGTTACTTGTGAACAGGTGGCATTTGCATCATTTGAAGAGACTTAAATTTGGAAATAACTATTATAATTTCACTTTCATCTAAGAATATTGTTCATATTTGCTAGCTTATATTTCGTCAGCTTTTTTAAATCTTATTCAATAGGTTCAAGGAAAGGACCCTTCAGTGGACATCACTCAGGACCTTGTAGATGAATCTGAAGAAGAGCGTTTTGATGATATGTCATCACCAGGTTTAGAATTGCCATCTTGTGAATTAAGTCGCCTTGAGGAGATTGCTGAACTTGTGGCATCGTCTTTACCTTCCCCGCTTCGTCGTGAAAAACTTGCACTAGCACTGGAAAATGAGGGTTATATTAAAAAGCTCTTGGAGCTTTTTCACGTGTGTGAGGATTTGGAGAACATTGAAGGACTACACCACTTGTATGAAATTATCAAAGGTATATTCCTCTTGAACCGAACTGCTCTTTTCGAAGTCATGTTTTCTGAGGAATGTATAATGGACGTCATTGGATGCTTAGAATATGATCCTGCTTTATCACAACCACGAAAACACAGGGAATTTCTAACAAAAACAGCTAAGTTCAAAGAAGTGATTCCCATATCAGATCCTGAGCTGAAACAAAAGATTCATCAGACATACAGAGTTCAGTATATACAAGATATGGTTCTACCTACCCCTTCAGTCTTTGAAGAAAATATGTTGTCAACACTTCACTCCTTTATATTTTTCAATAAGGTAGAAATTGTTGGTATGTTACAGGTATGTTATCCTTTTTTCCTACTTAAAAAGTTAAATCTTGATTGATAACACTTAAATTGTTAAATTGTTATGTTTAATAGATAGTTTTAGTGGGTTTTTTTGATATACAAGTTTACGTTTCTGTCAGCAAGAATTTTGGCAATGTTCCAGGAGATGCGTAGTATGATGTGTTTGGGTTAAGGAAGGTGATGAAGTTGGGAGGGAAAAACGGGACTAGAGCAATAGTACAGTGGTTAGGGTGCATGCCTTACACCCCAGATGCTGACCCCAGCAGTACCAGGATTAATCCCTGACCATATAACCAGGAGAAAAAATCCTGTGAACCATTTATTGTTTCGCCCAAAAATAAGTAAAAAGAAAAAGGAATGAAGGAATGATCTTCAGGAGTGATTGAATGTGTAGAATATTAGGAGTGTGAACTGTTGTTTATAGAATAGAAAATAATGGAAGAGGAAAGAAAATTAAACTCTGGCATATCATTAAATGTAGAATGTAAATTCTTGAGGAATTTATAGATATCCCAGCTAATGATAATGTTGAATACCCAATTTTAAGATTAAGGGAATAGCAGATGCCAGCAAATAATTGCCCACTTTTCTTCTACTGGAATACATTTTCGTGGGAAAATTTGATGTAAATATACATTTCAGTTCTGTCAATAAACAACAGTGTGAACTGGGCAAGTCTCTTGCTCTATTCACATTTTATTTTTCCTGATTCCCACTTTCCCTCTTCGGATTTTGGGATTTTTGAATTTACTCGTAGGTGCTCAGAAACTAGTCATAGCACCCAGATGGGCCTACAAGCACGTTATCTACTGTACTATCACGCCAGCCTGGGTTTGCTGATTAAAAGAATATTAGTGACTAGCCTGTAGAGTCATTTGAAGATTAAAATCACACATGTAAAGCATTGAGTGTAAGACTGTTAAGCATGGGAGGGGATTTGTTTTTAATCTTCTTACTTTGGTTTTGGGGCTACACCCAACTGTGCTCAGGGATCGGAACCTGTGTCAGCTGTATGCAAGGCAAATGCTCTACCCACTGTACTGGCCCCTAAGCATTTGTTTTGTTCGCTTTTTGGGTCACACCTGATGATGCACAGGGGTTACTCCTGGCTCTGACTCAGGAATTACTCCTGGCGGTGCTCAAGGGACCATATGGGATGCTGGGAATCAATCCGGGTTGGCTGCATGCAAGGCAAACGCCCTACCCGCTGTGCTATCACTCCAGCCCCAATGTTTTTTAATGTTAAGGATTGCTTGTTGCTGGGGCCGGAGTGATAATACAGCGGTTAGGGCATTTACCTTGCACATGACCAGCCCAGGTTCAATCCCTGGCATTCCATATGGTTCCCCAAACAACACTAGGAGTGATTCCTGAGTGCAGTCAGGAGTAACCCCTGAGCATTGCTGGGTATGACCACACACCACCACCAACAACAACAGCTACAACTCACTCACACACACACACACACACACACACACACACCATAAATAACTGCGTGTTGAATTCTCCAGGGTCGTGTTTTGTTTTGTCGCAGTGTGCTCAGTTTCTCAGGTCTGGGCTTAAGGGTACCTGCATAGGAATTTCTAGAGAGCAATTTTGAGGAATGTGCCCAAAACATAGAATTAAGATATCTACAAATTGAGCCATCCTTTGCATTTGTGTCATCAGAGTGTCAAAGGCCTTCTCAGTGATACCCTGTCATGTGTGGATAGTCTAAGTGGAACAGATTTATCTAAAAATCTAACCCTTGGACACCTCCTTTGTTTCTTGGTGGCCATGACACTGTGAGAATGACATGATCAACTTCTAAGTCCTACTGGGATGGGAAAATTGTGGCATGTCATTTGGTTTTGTTTGTTTTGTTTTATTTTGTTTTTTGTGGCTTTTTGGTTCTTACCCTGCAGTTCTCGGAAGTTACTCCTGGCTCTGCACTCAGTGCTCCTGTTGGTGCCCAGGGGCCCATATTGGAGGCTGGGGGTTGATCCCAGCCACTTGTAAGGCTGTCACCCTATCCTATCATTCTGGCCCCACATAGCATATCATTTTATTATCTTGAAATTATATGTTAATATAGCTCTAATATTAACAAATGTACCCTTTGCATAGGAAGATGAAAAGTTTCTGACGGATTTGTTTGCACAATTAACGGATGAAGCAACAGATGAGGAAAAGAGGCAGGAATTGGTAAGTGATTGGTATTATGAAGGTTGCAAGACTAATAAAGATTTTACACTCACTCATTTTTTTCTAATTTTAGGTTAACTTCTTAAAAGAATTCTGTGCGTTTTCCCAAACGCTACAGCCTCAAAACAGAGATGCTTTTTTCAAGACATTGTCAAACATGGGCATACTACCAGCTCTAGAAGTCATCCTTGTAAGTGTATTTCCTTTAATTTACAAAAATTAAATTCTTGTAAGTTTTGAAATAAGAGTAGTAGGAAAGTAAATGGGAATAAAAGTACAATTTTAGGGGCTAGAGTACAGTGGGTAGGGCATTTGCCTTGCACACAAAAGTTGGAATGGGAAAATTACATGGCATGTCATTTGTGGGTTTTTCCTTTCTTTCTTTCTTTCTTTCTTTCTTTCTTTCTTTCTTTCTTTCTTTCTTTCTTTCTTTTCTTTTCTTTTCTTTTCTTTTCTTTTTGGGTCACACCTGGCGATGCACAGGGGTTACTCCTCGCTCTGCACTCAGGAACCACCCCTGGTGCTGCTCTGGGGACCATATGGGATGCTGGGAATTGAACCCGGGTTGGCCGCGTGCAAGGCAAACGCCGTACCCGCTGTGCTATTGCTCCAGCCCCCGCATGTCATTTGTTTTTTAGTTTTTGTTTAACCCAGGCCGACCAGGGTTTGATCCCCGGCATCCCATAGGGTCCCCTGAGCACTGCCAGGAGTTAATTCCTGGGTGCAAGACAGGAGTAACCTGTGAGCATTTCTGAGTGTGACCCAAAAAGCCCCTTCCCTCGCCCCCATATTTCCTCTTTATTTGGTTTGGGATTTACATAGCCATTGGTTCCAATGCATGTATGCATGTCAGTATAAGAGGATTGGGTGCTCTTTTTCTGCAGGGTATGGATGACACGCAGGTGCGAAGTGCTGCTACTGATATATTCTCATACTTGGTTGAATATAATCCGTCCATGGTACGAGAGTTTGTCATGCAGGAGGCACAGCAGAATGATGATGTAAGTAAGAAGTTAACAGAGCAAAAAATAAACAACAAGGTAAATATTATTTGTACTCATAGTAAATATACATGGGGAGCTGTGACTGTTAGTTTTTAAAGATGTAAAGAGTTAATGTTTGGGAAAATTGTAGCCTTTCTCAAATGGCCTTCCCCCCCTAAATTGGCCCCAGTCTCAGTTTGAAAATTGTCTTAAAGCAGTGACTATTATTAAGGTTTTTATTTTTCAGGTTTTTTGAGATCAGTTTTCCTTTTGTGGGCTTCGGGGTTCCTCCCAGAGATGTTCATAGAATGTGCTGTACTAGGGATTAAACCCGGGTTCCTGCATGCAGAGCATGTACTCTTGCCCTTTGAGCCATCTTCCCAGTCCAGAGGAAGCTTTTAACTTCTAACAGTAACATAGTCTGTGAGCTTTTCTAAGTCATTTTACTAAACCACTTCTTTCATATATGGAATAATGAGTTATTACCTACAACTTACTACTGACTTTGTTGGTGATATGTTCTCAAAATTAAGAATGAAACCAAGGAGAAGTGAGAGGACAAGCGGATAAGGTGCTTGCCTTGTGCAGTGAGCCTAGGTTTGGTCCCCTGCACCCTGTGTGTCCCCGAACACACTGGTAGTGATGGCTGAGCACAAATTGGGTATGGCCCAAAGAGTAGTCGGAATGAAACATAGTCCCTGGGAAATGACTTGGAGTACTTTCTACCCCCCCCCCCACACCCCACTTGGATACTTTGGCCACTTGGGATACTTTCTTTAACACCTAGCCACAGGAGAGAAGGTATCCTCGTGTTTAAAACTGCAGCTTTTCAGTAGATGGAAGAATGTCCTAGTTATGTGAAGGACACTCCTGAGTATGGATGCCTACCTCGTGTGGCAGCCCTAAATGTGGGCTCTCATTCAGATAATTAAGCCAGTACTTCTTACTCTTTCCTTCTCCCGATTTCCCTCCTAAAATCTTAGGGAAAAAATGTTTTACTTAAATATAAACAGAGGGGTTGGAGAGACAGTACAACAGGTAGGGTGCTTGTCTTGCATGCTGCCGACCCAGGTCAGTCCACCAGCACACCATGGTCCCTCGAGCCCCTGTGGTAGTAAGTGTTGCTCATAGCTGGATGTGGCAAAGAAGCAAGGGTCCAGAGACATAGAATAGCAGTTACTGTTTGTCACAGCAGCTTGACCCAGGTTAGATTTCCCGCACCGAGTATGGTCACCCGAGCACTGCCAGGGCAGGGTGTGACCTAGAGTGACTTAAAATACTCATCAGTATTTTACATCAGAATGAAGTGGGATACAGTAGTTAAGCTTATATTTCACAGGTTTGGTTTTTTTTTTTTTTTTTTAACTGTAGTGTCAGGGTAGGTGCAGAAAACTGGTGCCAGCGTGAACTGTGAATGTTTTGTCACGTTTCAGTTTTTTTTAAAATAGTCCAGTCTTGGACCCGAGAGATAGTACAGTGGGTCGGGCACTTACCTTGCACACAAATGGACACACTTAATCCCCAGTGTCCCACATGGTCCCCAAGCACCACCAGGAGTGATACCTGAGTTCTGAGACAGGAGTAACTCCTGAGCATTGCCAGGTGTGGCACAAAAACAGCCACAAAAATAATCCTGAGACTGGAGAGAGTGATTGCAGGGGTTAAAACCTTACGTACAGCCAGCCCCTGTTAGATTCCCAGCCCTTTCTGGCATCCCGGGAGCACCCTCCCCCAACACACACGCAGAAAAATAAGTTAAAACTATCTTGAGAACCAAATTTTCTTTATGACTAAAAGTGAAATGCTATTTTTGTTGGCTCCGTGACTTAGTAATACAGTATTCATATATGTTAGACCTTTTGACCAGTATAGTTTATTATTATTTCCATGTATTGTCTGCATTTTCATCCTGCCATTGCATTTAGAGATAAGATAGGGATTTTTCTTGCTGAATCCTACTCCTGTACTCCTTGGACCAAGAACAGTAGCTTTAAGAAAACTAGCACTCAGTTTTCTAGGATTGAAATCTCTTCACCTCTTTGCTCTGTAAATATTTAGATACTATTTTTCTTAATTTCTGACATTCAGCTATTTTCTCTTAAATTTATTTTAAATGAAAACTTTATTTTATTCTATATATGGGAAATATTTATCTTTTGCCATATGTAGGAACTATTAGTGAAAATAGAAGACTGCTACCAATTGTAGTTAAATAGTTTTGCTGTTGGATAGAGTGCTCCCAGGAAGTGCTCAGGGGGTTCCAAGCTTCTTCCCAGTGATAGTGGGAAACTGTCTTGGCAGTTCAGTACTGGAGTTTGAGGATTCAGTGCTGTTTGTATCCTCTGAAACTGCAGGACTGCTGGGACCAGGTCATATGATGCTTGAGTGACCTTGTGTTCCAGGAGTTGGGCTAGGTCGGCACATGCCTAGCATGCCCCTCGCTACTGTGCTGTCTCTGGCCCCTGGTGTGCTTAGAGTCAAGGCCATAAACCTAGTAAGGCCCATTAACTTTATTCAGAAGGGAGTTTTTATTAGGGATAGGTATGATGTTTTATTGTATGTGCCTTTTCAGTCTTTGTAAGTGCTTCTAACTATGTTTATTTTTCACACCAGGATATTTTGCTCATCAACCTCATCATAGAGCATATGATTTGTGATACAGACCCTGAACTTGGAGGAGCAGTCCAACTTATGGGCCTGCTTCGAACTTTAGTTGATCCAGAGAACATGTTAGCTACGGCCAACGTAAGCCATAGGTGTTTTTCTCCTTTTCATAACAGTCTTTATTTTTTTATGGAGGATAGGACCCAATGCGGTTAACGCTCATGAAAGTGTTTTTAATCCCTTAGAAAACAGAAAAGACTGAGTTTCTGGGTTTCTTCTATAAGCACTGTATGCATGTCCTCACTGCTCCGTTACTGGCAAACACAACAGAAGACAAACCTAGCAAAGGTAAGATACCAGAGACTCTTGAATTCTGAGACTTAGAGTGTTATTAAGAGTCATCAAGGGGCTGGAGCGATAGCACAGCGGGTAGGGCGTTTGCCTTGCATGAAGCCAACCCGGGTTCGATTCCCAGCATCCCATATGGTCCCCCGAGCACTGCCAGGAGTAATTCCTGAGTGCATGAGCCAGGAGTAACCCCTGTGCCTCGCCAAGTGTAGCGCAAAAAGAAAAGAAAAAAAAAGAATGGTTCAAACCATTTGTTTGCCATATAGAACTAATAAACAAAAATATTATATTATTGTTTCTATATTTTGTGGACACATTTGTATTTTTGCATTTATATAGATGAAATATAACAGTATGAAAAGTGTTTTTAAAGTATAAACTAAGTTATTTATACTTCACTGTACTACTGAAGCTAAAGTTAAACTGTTTTTGTGTGTTTAGAAAGTAAGTTGTGGGGTCTTCATTGGGAAAATGTTGACATTTTGAGAATATAGTATGATTTATCAGCATATAGCAACTTACATAATTATAGCAATATTAAACCACACACGTACATGCTCACTCTCTCATACTCACTCGAGAATCAAGTTTAGAAAACACTTTTCCTTTATTCTTTTATTTGTTGTAGGTAAGTCTGAGGCTTCTCTCCAAGCTCACGTGTAATACAGCACACATTAGAAGTTCATTGTGTGGTTCATTGGTGCCTTTTGCTGTGTAGTCCATAAGGGAGGGTTATGTAGTAGGGCGTGAAGAATGTCAGGTTTGCTGCCTGGCGAGGGAGCATGATAAACCAGTGATTGTACTGCACTGGGCTTCGGGTGTGGTAAAGGAGGTACCAACACTGGAGTCAGAGTAGTAGAAACCAAGTAGTTTCTGATAAGATCTCTGGCGATCCATGCATCTCTCTGTTGAGATGCCGGGATGGTAGGACATTCTTTCACTTGGGTAAAAGCATATCTAACAGCATTGCATCCCTTCTGTGCCTTACCAAAACAATTCAGCCATGGGTCTTCTGAAACTAATTTCTCACAGGTATAGTTGTTTGAATTAAATGATGTTTGGTACATGGCAGCATTCAAAAAATACTTGTTACTGTTTCCTTAACTTTTTGTTTTGTTTCTGGGTAGCTTGATACAAGGATTTAACTTGATTGACATCTGGATTCTTAAAATAGAGAAAAAAATGTCATTAAATGTCCTTTTTTTGGTTTATTTTAGATGATTTTCAAACAGCTCAGTTGTTGGCACTTGTGTTGGAATTGCTAACGTTTTGTGTGGAGCATCATACCTACCACATAAAGAACTACATTATTAATAAGGACATCCTCCGGAGAGTGCTTGTCCTGATGGCGTCAAGGCACGCTTTCCTAGCATTGTGTAAGTGTTACTGTAGGTAGAATTGTCTGTTACAGTGCATTATGGTCTGAGAAGAAAATACACTGATTTTTAGGTCAGGCATCCGAGAGTCTAATAAACTATACTGATTATGTAGTTCTCCCACAATTTTTAGCAGGTATTACTATTATAAAATATTAAAGTACTTCTATTTTCAAATTAAATTTTTGATAGTTTGGTCTCAGGTAGTTTTTATTTGGGTTGTTGTGGGGGCTTTTTCCCACTTTTGACTTTGGTGTATCAATTAAAAATTAAATGTTTTGGGGCCAGAGAGAAGGTTCAGTGGGTAGGGTGCTTATCTTGCACACATTTGACCTGGGTTCAATCCCCAGCTTCCCATATGGCACCTGAGCCACTACCAGAAGTGATCCCTGAGTGCAGAGCCAGAACTAACCCCTGAGCATTGCCAGATATGACTCCCCACCCACCCCCCAAAATATATTGGTGTTCATTAGACTGCAGTCTCCTACTCAATCAAGAATGGTTATGTAATTTGGAAAACGTATAATGGTACTGAGTTCCCCAAAACCATTCTGTGTTACAGAATAAATGCAAACTCAGATGTCTGCAAATGATTTAGTCATTATTTCCACGGGTACTTCCCTCCAAGATTTGCTAAAATGTATTTGCTTTATTATATTGTGTTAGCTTTGTTGCTTTAGAATAGAGGCGGCAGGCACACTACCATGGTGACCATATCCAATCTGTAAACACTACACCCACGTATACCATCTTAAAGGTTGTATTTTTAAGGAAAAAAAAAAAACTAACAGTATGTAGCCTGTATGGGGATAATACATAGTTCTTCTAGTGTAGATTTTTCAAAAGATGACTGTTCTCATGAGAACCTTCTGAATTGAAAGTAAAAGCACCGGTTTTCTCTGGTAAGTTGGTAGGTGAAATTTAGAGCCTTAATAAGAGATACCTGTTGGCAATTCTCCTACATTTTTGCTTCTTAGTTGAAGATTGGTTGTTTTTGTTGTTGTTAAAAGGCATAATCACCTACTAGAGTCCTGAATAGACAACATTTAATGTTTTTCCAGCTTGTTTTATTCAACTTTTTTTTTTTTTTTTAAACAAATTATAGGACTAGAGTGATTAGCGCAGCGGGTAGGGCAGTTGCCTTGCACATGGCTGACCCGGGTTTGATTTCTCCGTCCCTCTCGGAGAGCCCAGCAAGCTACCCGTGGTGTATTCGATATGCCAAAAACAGTAACAAGTCTCACAATGGAGATGTTATTTATTGGTGCCCGCTCGAGCAAATCGATGAACGATGGGATGATAGTGCTGTATTATAGACATTCTTCTGTTAACTTTTTTTTTTTTAAATATTATTTGATGGGTCAGGAGAGATAGTACAGCAGGTAGGGCATTTGCCTTGCACATTTCTGACCTGGGTTTTAGTCCTCAGCATCCCATGTGGTCCCTGAAGCACTGCCAGGAGTGATCCTGAGCTCTCAGCCAGGAGTCAGCCTGAGCATGTCTGGGTGTGTCCCCAAAACAAAGCATCTCAGCAGACTGAGCGTGGCATGCTTTGCATGCAGGAGGCCTAGGTTCAGTCCCTGGCACCACATGGTCACCCCTCTACCCTCCCAAGCACCCCCCAGAGATGACGTGGCTGCCTCGACTTAAGCACAGAACCAGGATTAGCCCCTAAACACACCAAGTGTGGCCCCAAAACAAAAATTAGTAATGAAAGAGCCCAGGAGCACCACAGAGGATCAGAGCACATGTTTTGCTTGTTGAAGGCCTGGCTTCAGTCACCAGCATTGCATTGTCTCAAGCACTGTTGTGTGTGCTCCCCCCCCCCCCAAAAAAAAATAATAATAATAAAGCTAGATGTCCTTTGTTAAACATTCTATGGAGTGATGATTATAACTGTTGTTTACCTTGTATAGAACATATGCGGTCAGTTTCAGTTGCTCCACTTTGAGGTTACAGTTACTGAAAGGGTAACATAATAGCACTTGGCATTATTCTAGATTGCAAGTGACAGCAAAAATAAATTCAGTGTGTCAGTTTTACATTCATCAGAGCAAAAGTGAAAATTTAGGAAGGAGCAAAGACAGAATTTAGAAGAGTTCAGAATGCTTCTTGGAATAGTTCTTTCACATAATAGAATTTTTTGTCTGAAGGAAGTCCGAACAGAAATTTAAAAGTTTAATAAATGATGGGGCTGGAGCAATAGCACAGCCGGTAGGGCGTTTGCCTTGCACGTGGCCAACCTGGGTTCAATCCCCAGCATCCCATATGGTCCCCTGCGCACTGCCAGGAGTAATTCCTGAGTGCAGAGCCAGGTGTGACCCAAAAAGCAAGAAAATAATAATAATAAATGATAAACAGTCCATTTCAATGAATTTATGACACCTATTATATCTTAGGACTGGAACGATAGCACAGCAGGTAGGGTGTTTGCCTTGCACGCAGATGACCTGGGTTCAATTCCTCCGCCCCTCTCGGAGAGCCCAGCAAGCTATTGAGAGTATCTCGCCCGCACGGCAGAGCCTGGCAAGCTACCTGAGGCGTATTCAATATGCCAAAAACAGTAACAAGTCTCGGAATGAAGGCGTTACTGTGCCTGCTTCAGCAAATCGATGACAGTGATAACAGTGATGCTGTATCTTAATGATTTGAAGGTTTTTATATATATTGAGTCAGTGAATAACACATATGTCTTGGTTATCATGTAGCTAGGAAAATTGAGGTGATTAAAACCTGCACTTATTAAAGAACTAAATTCAACGGGGGGGCATAATCATATAAAATTTAAATACAGGGCCGGGGCCAGGGTGATAGTACTCCAGGAATATGCACTGAGTACTACCAGCTGCGGTGCAGAAACAACACAGAGCTGAGAAATCGTGCAGGTAAGGCACTTGCTATGCTCTCTCCGGCCCCATTATAGGACTTTTGCCAAGAGCGTATGAAAGAAAACAAACTGGGCTGGAGAGATAGCCCAGCGGATAGGTAGGGCATTAGCCTTGCACATGTGCAGCACGGGTCCCAGCCCCTCCATCTCATGTCTCCCCGGGCCTGCCAGGAGAGATTCCCGAGTCAGAACTAAGAATAAGCCCTGAGCATTGCCAGGTGTGGCCCGAAAACTAACCCAAAAAACGAGAAGAAAAAATGGGGAAAAAAGGAAAACTAAGTATGTAATTGAGGGTACTTACGCCATTTTGGTCTTAAAAGGAAAAACATAAAATACTAGGTGTTTTCATATATGTATGTGTATTTTTTTTTAAAGAGTTGTATAAATTTAGATGCCCACTTGTTAAAACAGAAGATCGTGGTAAGTGGTTAAATGCTGCTTAATAGTATCCTTACTTGATATTCTATGGATGACACCAGTCTTCTCCAAATGTAGTCTTTATAGATTACTTCTGTGTGCATATATCCATAGCATACCTATCAGTTTTACTACTCTCATTTTATCGGTCTTGTCAGTAATTACTAACCTTACGCCATACTTGCATGTTGTCTGGGTTTTTCTGTTTTTGTTCAAAGATGGCAGTCTATGATAGGAATAAAAGTGTTTTTGTTAAGATGCTTTAATCACTGTTGATTCCGTTGTCATTAATCACATGAGACAGTGTTAAGCTTTACTGTATGAGCATGAAGTCTCATGTCGTATAATGTGGAGATGAATTATTTTGTTTTAGAAATGATTGAAACTAAAGGAAATCCTGCCATGTTAATGGAAGTTATAGATAGAAGTGGAAGCAGAATGCACTTTACATTGAAAATTCTATGGTTATGCCAGTTTGATCTGTCTCAGATACTTTTGTTTTCTTTGAGCAACTTCATAGAATTTACTGGTACATTTGAGAGCAACTTTTTACTAATAGTAAAAAGTAGAAGTTTGGGGGCCGGAGCGATAGGACAGCGGGGAGGGAGTTTGCCTTGCACGCAGCCAACCCGGGTTCAATCCCCAGCATCCCATATGGTCCCCCAAGCACCGCCAGGAGTAATTCCTGAGTGCAGAGCCAGGAGTAACCCCGCTGGGTGTGACCCAAAAAGGGGGAGGGGGAGTAGAAGTTGGATTTTTTTTGAGGCAATTTTCTTTTATGGGGAAGTATTTGAGTGGAAAATCCTAGTTCTTAAATTCTTGGAGGCACATAAAGAAAAGCAGCAAAAACAAGATCTTCAGAGCTACTCTCTGAATCATCAGTTTCTAGACAGAACTGCATTCCTGTTGTCAGTGAATTTTAAAAAGGGAGTTTGCTTTGCTTATCTAGAAACTGCAAAAAAAAAAAAAAAGGTTGAACATGAGTGTGTGTTCCAGTAGGGCACAAGTCTTCACAAAACCTGCAGAATTGAAGTACCAATTTGTAAGAATAGCTTTTGCCTTAATTACTAAAATCTTAGTTTGGCCTCTTTGGTATTCATTTTCATTCTTAACAAATGGAAAAGCCTAAGTTTCTTTATAAAGAAATCTTTTGTTAAAAAAAATAAGCCCACCAAACTTTTAAGATCATGGTTTTTGGGTAATTAAATTCTTTTTAGATTTTGACTTAATACACAGAAGGATGCCTCATGTTTAAAATGTCTTATTTCACCATGCTTCTATATTTGAAATAGTAGTTTAAAAAAATAAAATGCAATTACAATTCTATAAACATTTGAAATTCCCTGCCCAGAGTGTCTCTAAAGAGACACTGTTAAATAAGTTGCATTGTTAAGGCAGTTTATAGTCAACTGTACCTAATTGGGCATTCACTTGTGGACCTCTTTTCTGCCATCTAAAGAAAAATTGAGCTGCTTTACTCCTCTGCCTTCCCACCCAGAAACCGTGTCAGCATGGTTGCCTGGCTACCTGCTCATGAAGGACTTGATTAATAACAAATTGGCAATTTAACGGGCCACTTCCATGATCTCCAAAGAAATCAAAATACAAACACAATATTTAATCTTGCCAACCGAAGACGATGTGACTGCATGAAGTGAGTATGCTTTTTTGAACTGTTTACAGTAACTGGGGCATTAACTTACTGGTAATCCCACCTAGATAAAGAGGGCTTTGTTGAAGTCTAGTTGTCGAGTATATTTGGATCTTGATGAATGGTGACTTAACTCTCCATACCTCAGGATGTAAATATACCTTTTAATCTGTAAGTTAAAGCCTGATTACAAAAATGAAAACTAGAAAACATTTAAAAAGCATACTCGCTACAATAAGCATAAAGAACTACTTTTTTTTTTTTCTCCAATTTGAATAAACGATGGGAAGGCAAATTTTGGGTCTGGCAGATTTTTGTGGTTTTATACAAACGTCCACAAATAATTCTGATACATAACAAGAGTGTCCAAAAATAATTATACAGTGGATTGCCCAAATAAAACAAATGGCTTTTCTATTTTTAAGGTATACATAAACGAATGTCATCTTAAAGAGTATGAAAGGATAATGCGCTTTTAACCCTTAGCTTTTATTTCAGTCATAAAGTATATTTTGGTCATTAGCAACTTCTAGAAATTTTTTTCTGATGCTAGAAGACTTGTATCTTATGATGACACACACTAATTTTAAAATACCTTTTCCTGATAACCCTTTTGTGATCCCTTATCTTCAGGTTCATACTTCTGGAAACTCAACTAGTGTTTCACTGCACAAGGAACTTTATTTGTAAAATGGATGTTTTTTTCTAAGTCTGAAATACAGAAGTGTGGTATATAATTGCAACAACAATATCTGTTTCAGGTGCACTTCGTTTTAAGAGAAAGATTATTGGATTAAAAGATGAGTTTTACAATCGCTACATAATGAAAAGTTTTTTGTTTGAACCAGTAGTCAAAGCATTTCTCAACAATGGATCCCGCTACAATCTGATGAACTCTGCCATAATAGAGATGTTTGAATTTATTAGAGTGGTAGGTTCTGTGTTTTTTTTTTTTTCAGTTGAATTTTGGTTTTAGTATTTCGACTTGAGATTCTGCATCTGGTTTAAAAAAAAATCAAGTGTTGCCAAAAGCTTGTTAGAGGTTCAATTCCAAGTTTCTTAAAGAACAGTCATCTTTCTCAGCATGATGAATTCATTTAATTCTACTATGGCAATCAAGAGTATAAAATTACAATTGGATATTTTTTAACTGTGATAAAAATTATCTCAGAATTAAATGCTTGGTTTTCGCCTACATGCAGTTCAGTTTTGGGTATACAGTTCTTTGCTGGCCAATGAGGGGGCTCTTCCTGCTCTGTGCTCAGTAATGACCCCTTGTGCTGCTCAGGGTGTGTGTGTGGTGCTGGAGATTCAAACCAGGGTCCATCGCATGCAAGGCAAGTCGTTAACCTCCAGCCCTTTGCTGTCTCTCTAGCCCTGGGTGTGCAGTTCCTTGCCAGAAAGAACACTGGATTTCCTTCACTAATATTGGGAATATCTCTTAATGCTGGAATGACTTCCCGTTTATCCTCTATTTAGCCTAATTGCCTGTTACTGTATGCGGCAATCTCAGGAACATGTTTATTCCAGATAATCTCTCCCAAGTCTGATATACTAAAGCTCACCAGAGAAGGGACATGGGGACATGGAGGGAAGGGACCAGAACCTCGGGCAGCGGGGCACATGCTTGGAGGGGGAGAGAGGGGGGGAGGGGGAGGAGAGAGAGAGCATGCTTGTCAAGACGACCTTGGGGGGGGGGGCGGAGCGATCATACAGCTGGTAGGGCATTTGCCTTGCACGCGGCCAACCTGGGTTTGGTCCCCCAAGCACCTGATACTGTGGTTTGCTTTTGTGTTTTGTGACTTAAGACTTTTCTGAGTTTTCCCAACCTTGGCTAAAACATTCATACCTAAAACACAATATCTCCTCTCTCATGTTCTGGGTTTTTTTGTTGTTGTTGTTGTTGTTCGTTTGGTTTTGGTTCTAAGAATAATAAAATGGAACAGTGGTACCATAGATGGGATGTTTGCCTTGCACACAGCCAACCCAGGTTTGATCCCTAGCATCCTATAGCATGCCCTGAGCACAGAGCCAGGAGTAATCCTTGAGCACCACTGGGTATGCACTCTCCCCACCCAAAAAATTTTTTTTAATTATTTTTTAAATGATGGTATGGGCCCCCTAATTCACACGGTGTGATGAAGTGTACATAACAAAATTTGTCTTTTTATCATGTATATTGCATTATTAAGACATATAGGGGGTGGGGCGATAGTACAGTGGTTTGGGCGTTTGCCTTGCATGCGGGTGTCCTGGGTTCAATCCCTGGCATCTCATATGGTCCCCCAAGCATCTCCAGGAGTAATTCCTGAGCGCAGAGCCAGCAGGAACCCCTGAGCATTACTGGGTATGACCTGAAAAAAAGAAAGAAAAAACTCATATAATAATACCGGGCTGGAGCGATAGCACAGTGGTAGGACATTTGCCTTGCATACAGCCGACCCGGGTTTGATTCCTACGCCCCTCTCAGAGAGCCCGGCAAGCTCCTGAGAGTATCTCGCCCGCACGCCAAAGCCTGGCAAGCTCCCGTGGCGTATTGGATATGCCAGAAACAGTAAGAACGAGTCTCACAATGGAGGCGTTACTGGTGCCCGCTCGAGTAAATTGATGAGCAGCGGAGTGACAGTGAGAGTGATAACAATACCATCCATGCTCATTTTATGATCTGTCCAGGTTCCAAATCAGAATCACTTAGTAGGCACTCACTTTGAAAAATTAATGGAGTATACTGAAAACTGGGGTTCTTGAAGGTGCTAATATGTTATTCCTGTTTTCATCATTTGACTGCAAATTTGGAGGCTTTTATGAAGTTAAATTGAGTGGGTTTGTGAATTTATTACAGTTGTCTTTGTATCTTGCTCAACCTACCATTTTCCTTTATTTTTTAAAGTTATCATTCTCTTTCTATAGGAAGATATAAAATCTTTAACTGCTCATGTGATTGAAAATTACTGGAAAGCCCTGGAAGATGTAGATTATGTACAGACATTTAAAGGATTGAAACTGAGATTTGAACAGCAAAGAGAAAGACAAGATAATCCCAAGCTTGATAGGTAAATTCCCACATATTTGAACCTGTTTATTTAGTGACCTGGGGTTTGGTAGTGGTGTGCTTGGTAGGGGAGAAGGAAAATGGCAGATAGTAAGCAAAAGTTTGATCAGTGTAAATAGATGACTGAATTGTGAGGTCAGTGATTTCCTGAAGGTGTAGGTCATTATGCTCTGTGGCGTGAGGTCCCAGGGTTTGGTTCCTTGGTATCACTGGACCCAACACAATTGCACTGCTGAGCCCAAATGGCATTGAACTGTTTGACCAGCTTTAGAATATTGCCAGCAGTTGGCCCTCAAGACCTCCTGAGCATTATTTTAAGGCCCCTCCCATCCCGCTCCCAAGTATTTTTATGCCACTTTCTAAATACCTGGGTTCACCTACTTAGTATAAATTTTTAAGTCTAATTTCTTTTAATTGTGATTCATTAATTTCTGGTGTTAAAAATAGCGTTTGGTAAGAGATCTGGGTTGGGTTTTGGGCGGGTTTTTTGTTTTGTGTTTTTTTGTTGTTGTTGTTGTTATCGTTTTTGAATTTTGTCAGGGAGGTGTCAGAAGTGGCCCTGTTGGTACTCAAGTGATCATCTCTCGACCCCTGGGTTTTCTGTTGGTTTTGGGTTTAGGAGCACACCTGGCTGCGTTCAGGGCTTACTCCTGGCCTTTTGCTCTGATGGACTGATTAGGGTTTCCAGGATTGAACCCAGATTGGCTGCATGCGAAGAAAGCACCTTAACAATTATAGTACATTTCTGACCCTTCTTTTTCTTTCTGCTCTGGGACCATACCTGGTAATGCCCAGAGACTCCTCCCGGGTCTGTGCTCAGGGTCTCTGCTGGTCGTGCCTGGAAATCCTACTGGGACCTCTTGCATGAAGTGCAGGCCTCACGTCTGGCTTTTTATCAGTTTAATATTTTGTTTATCCCATTAATCTATTAAGGTCGAAGCAGTGTTTGACTGAACAAATCTTGACAGGTTGGGGAAATAGCTTCAGAGGGCTGGAACACGTGTATTGCATGCAGGAGCCCATGGTGTCCTGAGTGAGACCCCCAAGCACTGCCAGGTGTGGCCAGAAGCTTAAATTTTTTTTAATTAAATTTTCATGTGAGTAATCTGTTTGCTCTGCTTTTCTCTCTTTGCTCCCAGTATGCGTTCCATTTTGAGGAATCATAGGTATCGAAGAGACGCCAGAACATTAGAAGATGAGGAGGAGATGTGGTTTAACACAGATGAAGATGACATGGAAGATGGAGAAGCCGTTGTGTCTCCATCTGACAAAACTAAAAATGATGATGATATCATGGATCCAATAAGTAAATTCATGGAAAGGAAGAAATGTATGTTGAATACTGGTAGGGGAAAGTGACAAAATGATTAGTGTTGCCAGTTGTATCACCAGATATTTAATGGCTGTTGCTTTTAGAGTGTGAGTGAATTGAATTTCACCTGTTCTGAAGGTGAAGACCAAATTTTCTGTGAGTGAGAAGTAGTTACTCCATTAAATATCGGAAGACTGAAAATAATACTGAAGGCTTTTTTCCCCCTCTTCTCAGTAAACCTCTCTGGCTATGTTTTAGTGTTGTGATGGTGTTTGGTCCATAAACTGAGCTTGAGTATTCTCCTCACCAAAGGAGAGAAGTAAATTGGTTATATTTTACTGCTTCCTTATTTGGGGGTTTTTTGAAAAAAAGAGAGATGAGTGTGAGTGGTACTAATGACTATCTTCTCTTTCTAGTAAAAGAAAGTGAGGAAAAGGAGGTGCTTCTGAAAACCAATCTTTCTGGTCGGCAGAGCCCAAGTTTCAAGCTTTCCCTCTCTAGTGGAACAAAGACAAATCTCACCAGCCAGTCACCTGCAGCTAATCTGCCTGGTTCTCCAGGGTCCCCTGGGTCCCCTGGATCCCCGGGCTCTCCTGGATCCGTCCCTAAGAATACATCTCAGACGGCAGCTATTACTACAAAGGTACACTCTCGACTCCCGCTCTAATTTCAGCTTTCTCAGCGATTGTAACTGGGTTTCTCTTTGGTCTATAATTGCCTTCTAAACCTGATAGAACATTTGTCACCCGTGAAATACTTCTTCCACCATCTCCTGAACTTAACTTAAAAGTGGAGTCTATGGGAAGGTGGTTTGTTTGGGGGTGGGGAGGTTCATTTCATTTGGGTTTGGGGGCCACGACCAGAATCACTCTGGTTTATTCTGGCTCTTTGCTCAGGGATCAAAGCAGAGTTGACTACATATAAGGCAAGCACTTGAGTCCCTACACTCTTATTTTTATGACTAATATAAAAGTATAAGTGGAAAGATAGGAAAGAGCATAAGGTAAGACACGTGCGTTACCTGTGGACTACGCTGGTTTGGTCCCGAATACACATATGGCTTCCCAGCACCACCAGGAGCACAGTCAGGAATGGCCCCTGAACACGCTGAGGCGCTTGCCTTGCACACCGTCAACCCAGGTTTCATCCCCATCGTCCTGAACACCACCAAGTGTGACCAAAAAGACCCCCACCCCCCCAAAAAATAATTTTGCTCACTTACTAATAGATTTTTGTTCTGAAAAGTCAGCAGGGAAGTAGGATCTTCCCTACTTGATTAGAGATCAAGTGAAACTCTAGATGGGGTGTTGGGCCACGTCCGGAAGTGGTCAGGTGCTACTCTGCTGGCAGGGGACCATGCTGTGCCAGACTGGAGCCTGGACCTCTCGGCATGCAAGCTCTACCTCCGGCTCCCTGCTCTGCCAAAAGAAAGAAAATCCTGATTTGGTTTAGGTTTGGGGGGGTCCTATCTGGCTGTGTTTGGGTATCCTCATTCTGCTGAGGGCACCGATTTTGTGGTGCCAGGGATCAAACCTGGGTCAGCTGTGGGCATGATGCTCTGACCCCATGGGGTTTTTGGTTTTTTTTGCTTTCTAGACAGGTGGTTTGGGTTGGTTTTGGTTTTAATTCTTTGCACACAATCTCAGAATAACTAGCCACACAGGTTAATACATTGAGGTGATAGTATCTGATTGTCCAGGTTAAGGTGTTTTTAAAAACCTAGTGTTTCGTTTTAATAAGTCCTTATTTCTGAACAGGGTGGCCTCGTGGGTCTGGTAGATTATCCTGATGATGATGAAGATGATGATGAGGATGAAGACAAGGAAGATACGCTACCGTTGTCAAAGAAAGCAAAATTTGAGTCCTCATAATGGCCACTGCCTATGATCAGTACCTGTTGAAAAAACTGGTTCTCTGCCCTCCCCCTACAAAGTCCACACTAAGCAGTGGTCTCTTGTGAGTGACTGACGGGTCAGCCTGCACACTTGACTTCTGCTCATCAAGTGCCAATTCAATGGAGCAGGAGGAGGGGATATCACACATTTAGGGGAAGGACTTAAAAGCCTTTGAGCTCTCCAGCTTGGACCACACGTTGCCCTTTTCTCAGGGAAGGAAATGGAAATAAAAAGCCAACAGGGCAGGGGTTTTTTAAGTGGAACTCTGGATTGGCTGGTCAGTTGCAACGATCAGAACATGCTTTCTCGGACCGTGTTTGAGACTCAGAAGAACGGGCTTTTCTGCCATGATTCTTCACGAGTTACGAATGCCAGCAGTTTCTTTGGCAAAGAGACCTGCCTTTAAAATCGTCCGTTCTGAACATTTTAGTCAAGCTACAACAGGTCTGGGAAGCCTCTGTGGGGGAGGGCGAGTATAAAATTCCCTCTTTTTTATCTGTTCCCTTTGCCCTTCAAACTGCAGTTTTTTTTTAAGTAGGGTTTTTCCCTACTTGATTAAAGATTGAGTGGAATTCTAGATGTGGTCATTTGTGTCATATGTTTTATTTGATTTTGTTTTGATTTTTTTTTTCTTCCCCTAAGTGTATGCTTAGTTGTTGAGTATATATATTTGGGACCATTAAAACTTTTTTTGATGTAATATAACCTAACGTTGTGCTGGTACCTATTTTTACCATGTGTAATTTTTGTTCTACATCACAGTTCTTAATTTGTTTTAGAGTTTTATGAGAGATGGTATAGTTTTTATTGACGAAAAGCAAAGTAATCTTACAACTATGTGCATACAAAAGCAATACTATTTTGTGACTGAATATTTTATATTAAAATTTACATCAGCAACTGTCTCGAATTCAGGGAAATAGAGTGGAATTTAAAACTTCAAGTTTTGTTAAACCTAGAAACATGAAATTAGTATTCCAAAGAGATTCTGAAATTTCATATCTTGGGGAAATGACGGTACATTTAAATCAGAATTGAGGATGAATGATTTAAAGAAAATAACATTTGACTTTTGAATAATAAAAAAAAGTGAAGAGTAAGAGAAATTGTATTAGTTGTATGTTTCTTTTCTCTCTTTTTTAAACTATTCCCTTAGGAATACCAATTGGAGATGTAAGTTGGTGGTTCCTAAATATTTACCTTGCCAGAGGACCATCAGATAGCACCTTAGTGAAAAGTGAAACAGTGGTTTTTTTTGTTGTTGGTTTGGTTTTTGGGCCCACCCAGTGCTGCTCAGGGCTTGCTTACTCCTGGCTCTGTGCTCAGGATCACTCCTGGTTATGCTTAGGACGCGTACTTGGTGGTGGTACCCAGGTCAGCTATGCGCAAGGAAAGCACTTTACCCACGGTTCTCTCTAAATACTGTTTTGCAAGGCCCTAAAACAGTATTTTTAAGAATATCATTTTTATTATCTTAGATGTATTGAGATTTGTTTAAAGAAATAGAATCTACCCTTCTTTTTAGTAAGTTAATTAAAAATCTAAGTAAAAATTTATCCAGGAAGGAGTACTGTTTTAAGTTTTTCTGCTCTTTAACTGCTAAGTATCTGGCAAACTCTGTTTCTGTCTTTGTCTTTGGCTTAGTCACTCAGTATTTTTTTTTTTATGGTTCCAAAAACAAGATTATACTGAACAATTGAATAAGTAACACAACTTTGTACATAGTTTTATTGTTTGGTTTTATTAGACTCTTTGAGTACACGATTAAGTTGGGTGTGGTTCAGTGGTGGAGGTTTGCCTTGCTTGGAACAGGGGTGGGTGGGAAAGAGTTTCAGAATATTTTATCAACTTGCAAATGAATAACAAATGCGAACTAAGTAAATTACATTGTCCGTTGCCCAGAAAGTTCTATGTAAAGCGATATGCCTTAAACACGTAGTCTCACCGTCCTTTACTGATCCTGGAATACTGATTTATCTGTGTTCTTGGAGTTTCTGAGTTGAGGAAAGAACCCTTGCCTTCACCCATTGTTACCCAGCGAAAAGGAAAGTTACTGTTGTTTTGACATTTAAGAGTTGCCCTTTCTCTTTTGTTTTTGGGGCACACTCAGGTATCATAATGGTGCCAAGTGTCCGATTGGGGTTGGCCGTTGCTAAACAAGCACCTTCCTGCACTATCTCTTCAGCCCCTACTATCTACCTCTTCATTGGTGGTTTTTTCCTTGGGGGGGGGTGTTTGTTTTATGGGTTATACATACCTGGCAGTGCTCAGGAATCAACTTGGGTTGCCCGTTTGCAAGGCAAGCGCCCTACCTGCTGTATTATCACTCCAATTTCTCTTTGATGAATTCTTGCACTTCCTTGATTATTGATTTTGGTGCAGAAACTAAGAAATTTGACTTGGAAAAACTAAAGCATGTTACAGCATTTTTCTGGAGATAGATTGAACTGGAATTGTTGGAAAACAAGTGTACATCACCCCCAGTTTTCGGGAAAGGGGGTGGGGAGAAGTATAACACTCGGATTGACAGTTGGTCCATACTGGGGGGCAGGGGCATACAGTACTTTGGCCATACCCAGTGGTGTTTAGGGATTTTTTTTTTAAATGGCCCCTCGTGCCTGGAGTACCATACATGATGCCAGGGATTTTTGTTTTTGAACCACATGTGGCGGTGCTTAGGGCTTAGTCCTAACTCTTAGTTCAGGTATCACTCCAGGTGGGGCTTGGGGGCCGTATGTACTGCGGATTGAACCCAGATCAGCCACAAGCAAGGCAAGCACTGTACCCACTGTACTATTGCTCCAGTGCCAGGGATTGAACCGGGTTTGCCACACACAAGAAATATGCCCTACTTCCCCTGGCCCCTGGAGTTCGTACTCTCTCTGGCCACTGGCCAGGGGTGCACACACCAGGAGGTTCTCCAGGCTTACTCCTGGTCGAGCTCAGAGGACCTTGTGGGATGCTGGGACCTTGTAGGACCTAGATCAGCCGCCTGCAAGGCAAGCACCCTATCTGCAGTACCATCTTTCCAGCCCCCATAGTCCATGCTTGTTTAGATTTGAGGCCCTTCCCTGCGGTGCTGGGGCCCACCAGGGCTATAACCAATATTATTGATCAGATGATGTTAGGGGTCAAACTAGGGGCCAGCTGATACCCAGTGCATGCCAGGTGTGTATTCCAGTCCCCGGCACTCTCCCCAGCCCCTTGTCTTCATAAATTTAATGTTACCAGCCCTTTTGGTTAATTTAGTGATTACCAGATTACCAAATAATTTCTGGAAAATACACATTTATAGTAGGTAATATGCATAATCCAAAAGTGCTGTCAATGATAAAAATTGGGGAGGGGTTTCCCAGCAGGGCCAAGAGGTCTTCGGTGCTGGGGGTTAAACTTGGGGCTGCCATGTCCAGTCCCATTGGCTCTGCCCTTTCGGATGACTTCTTGACAGGTTTTCCCTTACCTGGGCATACTCAGATCCTGCTGAGTTTTTTCCTGAATTTGAACTCATGGAAGTAAGTTTTTGTGCCTTTGGACATGAATAGAAAGGCTTGGGTGAAAAGGACATTCCTAACGTATTTTATTCTTAGATGTAAGTGGTGGTCTTAAGTGGAAGATTGTTTTAAGAAGGAAACTTAAAGGGCTGGAGCAATAGCACAGCGGGTAGGGCGTTTGCCTTGCACGTGGCTGACCTGGGTTCGATTCCCAGCATCCCATATGGTTCCCCTGAGCACCGCCAGGGGTAATTCCTGAGTGCAGAGCCAGGAGTAACCCCTGTACATTGCCGGGTGTGACCCAAAAAGCAAAAAAAAGAAGGAAACTTAAGGTTGTCAACAGATTTCTAGAACTTCCCATTTGTTCAAATATAACTGCCAAGGACCAGAGAGATAGTTCAAAAGACTAAAGACTTAGCCAGTGCGAGTCCCCTCCCTCAAATACCACCAGGTGAGGTGTGGTGGCCCCAGGTGATCCATCCCCTCCCCTTCAAAACAGCCCTGTCAAAACAAACTGGGCTGGAGTGATAGTACACTTGTTTTGTACGTGCTGACGTTTGATCCTTGGCACCCCATAGAGTAATAGAGTACCCCAGAACTGCTAGGAGTGAACACAGTAACAGGGCTTTCCAATCACTTCAATTTTTTTTTTTCTTTTTGGGTCACACCCGGCGATGCTCAGGGGTTACTCCTGGCTCTGCACTCAGGAATTACCCCTGGCAGTGCCCAGGGGACCATATGGGATGCTGGGAATCGAACCCGGGTTGGCCGAGTGCAAGGCAAATGCCCTCCCCGCTGTGCTATCGCTCCAGCCCCTCACTTGAAATTTTTTGGTTTGGGTTTGGTTTGTTGTTTTGGGTTGGGGCTAATTCCCGGTTCTGTGTCTTTAGAGACCATACAGGATCAAACCTGGGTCGGCCACATGCAAGGCAAGGAGCCTACCCGTGTACTATCTTGCCAGTCCCACAGGATTGAACGTTTTGACTCTTGCTACCATAATTATTTTGAGCAGGGGAATTATAAGTTTATGATATTGCTGCGTCTCCCTATTTCCCCTACAGATACACATACTAGGACAAATGGTGCCTATTGCCTTGCAGCGCCTGATCCCCAAATGATTCCCCCCAGGCCCACCAAGGAGTAATTCCAGCGTGCAGATCTAGGAGTAAACCCTGAGCCCAGCTGGAGATGCCCCCACCCCTCACCACACCACAATTTAAAAAAAAATAATAGAATGGGGAAAGCAAGTTAAGGCACTTGGCCTTGGATGGGGCTGACCTGGATTCAATTCCAGACGTTGCGTATGGTTGGTCCCCTGAGAACTGCCAGGCATAAACCCTGGGTATAGCCCAGTGTGACCAAAAAAAAAAATCAAAGGGCGGAGGGGAGCAAGCAATAGATTATATCCATTGCTAATGTTCTGATTTCTCTCCCTGGCATTAAATGCACTGGCTCACAGGGCCGTGATACCTGACACCGCAGGGTTCCCAAAGCAGGAGTTTGGAGTAGCCTCTGCTGTTTCACCCCCACCTCCTTCCAGCCCCATCATGACTCTTCAGGGGTCTGAGAGATTCCAGGACCAGGCGCCACCAGCAGTCACCCTGTCCGCCCCCCCCCCCCCCCGCCCCCAACACACACACACACTCACCACTTCAAAGGGGGAAAAAAAAAACACCTTGCTTTCTTTCCCATGGCTCTCTAGTGCAACACCAGGTGGTGCATGAATTCCTTCCAGAGGTGCTTGGAGATCTATACACGGAAAGGCAGTGAATGTGAGCCTGCTCCGTGCAAAGCAAGGGCCCCTCCTCTCATGCTCTCTCCAGCCCCTAATCTTGATTCTTTAGAGTGATGGCTCAGAAAGGACTTCCCAGAAATACAAGAGGAGGGGGTCCGGAGCAATAGTACAGCAGGGAGGGTGTTTGCTTTGCACACAACTGACCCAGGTTCCCACATAGTCCCCCCCAGCACTGCCAGGAGTAATTTCTGAGTACAGAGCCAAGAGGAACCCCTGTGCATCGCTGGGCGTGACCTGAAAAGAAAATACAAGAGGAGGAAACTCCCAGTTTTTATAAGACAGTGTTAATCTGGTATCAAAATCCATCAGGCAGCAGGATAAAATCACAGGTCTCTATCCCTGGTGAACATACCTGCAAAAAATTAACAAGGGGCTGGAGCAATAGTGCAGCGGGGAGGGCGTTTGCCTTGCGTGCACCCGACCTGGGTTCGGTCCCCGGCATCCCATATGGTCCCCCAAGCACAGCCAGGAGTAACCCCTGAGCATCGCTGGGTGTGACCCAAAAAGGAAAAAAAATTCTTTTTTTTTTTTTTTTTTTGCTTTTTGGGTCACACCCAGCAATGCACAGGGGTCATTCCTGGCTCATGCACTCAGGAATCACCCCTGGCGGTGCTCAGGAGACCATATGGGATGCTGGGATTCAAACCCGGGTCGGCCGCGTGCAAGGCAAACGCCCTACCCGCTGTGCACCAGCCCCAGGAAAAAAAATTCTTAACAAAAGATGACCAAACTGAATTGGACAGTCATTAAAATAACCAGGCAGGAAGAGTTCCGTGCTTGCACACCGCACCAACAAATGCTTCTTGGGAAGGGCTAAGCGCGACCCTCTTCCCGGCCTGTGGGGGCTCAGGAGATGGCTGATCGGGTGCAAGTTAGAAGGGCAGTGCCCCATAGGGCTGCCTGCTGTCCAGGAGCCACTCAGCTCTCTGCTCCTGGGCCCTACGTGCAGTGTCTACACTGGCTGCCATCACAGAGACAAGTGACTACCTGCTCTCCTTGCAGGGAGCAGTGACCCCAGGTGGACAGAGCTGGCCTACTGGGCTAAGAGGGCCAAAGAGGAGGAACCCCGTCAGTGACGGCCAGCCGTGCGCCACCAGCCTCCGGCTCTGTCCTCTGTCCCCGTGGGCCGAGGGCTGCTGGCGGATGATACAGCACCCAGACAGGAAGACGACACAGGCAGAACTGGAGAGGAGGTTGGGGAGAGAAAGACTGGAGAGGGGGTCCGACGGGGAAAGTGAGGGGTGCAGAGGAGGGAGAGGGCGACACAAAGGACCCGACAGTTTGACGAGTACGGGGTAGATGGACATGAGCTGTAGAGGAGGCGGGCGGGGGGGGGGGCAGCCCAGGACAGGGTGTGGCCCAGCACTCGGCGGTGAGGCCGAGGTCGGGGCATCACAGGCCCCCAGGGCATCAGGGGCACCACTGGCGCCCAAACTGGCACGGGAATGAGGTTTCCATAGAGGACACTCACCATCCAGCTGGTGGGCCACCTCTGTCAAGAGCAGTTAGTGGCAGAGTTCTGTGTCCCCATGTTCACTCCTGGTCCCTCCCACTGCCACCCTTTTTCCTATCAAAATACCAGGGGCACTGCTCGAGGAAATAGCCAGAACAAACCTACTGGGGTTCAGGATCACACACCCCCAAACCCAAATCACCAGGCAGTCTTAAAGAAACGGGCAAGCAGCAGAGAACTCCCCGTGTCAAACTAGACTGCAAAGCTGCATTCATGGGGCAGTGTGGCACTGGAACGGAGGGACACATAGGCTCATGGGAGGAGCATCAGAGTCAAGTCCACTCAGCAGATCCCGCACCAGGCCTCCGCCAACAGCCCATGGGTGGCAAAGGCGTTAAACACAGACAGGGCCAGAGCGATAGGACAGCGGGAGAGTGCTCGCCTACACGCGGCCAACCCCATTCGAAACCCGGCACCCCAGATGGTCTCCCGAGCACTGCCAGTAGTGATTTCTGAGTCAGGCATAATCTCTGAGCATGACCCCAAAATTTTTTTTTTTGGCTTTTGGGTCACACCCAGTGATGCACAGGGGTTCCTCCTGGCTTTGCACTCAGGAATTACTCCTGGCGGTGCTCAGGGGACCATATGGGATGTTGGAGATCAAACCCAGGTTGGCTGCGTGCAAGGCAAACGCCCTCTCCACTGTGCTATCGCTCCGGCCCCTCAAATTTTAAAAACTTTAAAAAAGAGAGAAAATAAGAAGGGAAAGAAAAAGAGAAAAAGAAAGAAAAAGGAAGGAAAGAGAAAGAAGAAAGAAAGAAAGAAAGAAAGAAAGAAAGAAAGAAAGAAAGAAAGAAAGAAAGAAAGAAAGAAAGAAAGAAAGAAAGAAGGAAGGAAGGAAGGAAGGAAGGAAGGAAGGAAGAAAGAAAGAAAGAAAGAAAGAAAGAAAGAAAGAAAGAAAGAAAGAAAGAAAGAAAGAAAAGAAAAGAAAAGCAAGGCAGACAGTCCTCACAAACTTGAACAAGGGGCGGGTAGGGCCTTTGCCTTGTATGCAACCGACCGGGTTTAATCCCCAGCATCCCGTATGGTCCCCCAAGCACCACCAGGAGTGATTCCTGAGCACAGAGCCAGGAGTGACCCCTGAGCATGGCCAGGTGTGGCCCAAAAACTTAAGCAAGGGATGGACCGAAGGCAGTGCTGAGGAGACAGCCGGCCCTCACATTGACACACCAAACAGGTCAACACTGGAGGGCGCCGTGGCATAAGCACGCGGGGCGTGTGGGTTGTCCTTGAGATGTTCTGGTCTCCTGTGGTAACCTTGGCAACCTGGGACCGTCCTCCACGTGTGCTCATGTCCTCAACGGGGTCCTGACCCTGCTCTGCAAAATAACATCTTGGGAATTGCTGCTGCTGAGCTCTCCTGCCGGCTGCCAGTGCCCCCACGGCCACCCCGTCAGGTAGCGGCTGAGGGGCCCCGGGATCAGGGGCTTTCGGGCCTTGCAAGTCACTTAGCCTTCACACTTGTTCAGTAACGTGATTTCCAGGGCTTGGGTGCTGCCTCTGCTTATGGGCCGAGCACAGCACTCGGGTCAAACCCGGGTTGGCAGCTTGCAAGGCATCACCTTGATCTCTGTAGCATCTCTCCAGACGCTGCTGTTTTTTTTTTTTCCAGCCACTGTTTTTGTTCTGTTTGTTTGTTTGTTTGTTTGTTTGTTTGCTTTTTGGGTCACACCCAGCGATGCTCAGGGGTTACTCCTGGTGAATTACTGCTGGCGGTGCTCAGGGGACCCTATGGGATGCTGGGAATCGATCCTGGGTCGGCTGCTTGCAAGGCAAACGCCCTACCCGCTGTACTATCACTCCAGCCCCCTGTTTTGTTAATTTTTTTAATTTGGTCATACCCAGCTGTGCTCAGGGATTACTCTCGACTCTGTACTCAGGGTTCACTCCTGCAGGACTCGGGGAACTGTATGTGGTGCCAGGGCTTCACACGGGCCAATCACCCTACCTGCTGTACTGCTGCTCTGCCCATCCGACCCCTAACGTTTATTTTTATGCATCTGCATATCTGAACCCAGCTAAGGATGTCACCTACTTGTTCGTTCCTCTTAGGTGTCCGCCCTATTCACAGGACTATTGGCCTGTTACTGCTCGGGTATGACCCAAAAAGCAAAATAAAATAAAATAAAAAATAATCAGCGAAAAAATAAGGCTCCACGAAGAGCCAGCAGCAGGACTGGGTGGCTGCACAAAGCCTCAGTGAGTCGAGCACTTTAGGCCACTGTGGATCAGGCACGTCCTCAGTTTTTTTATTCCTCAGACTGAACTGCCAACCGGTGCCATTTTTATAGTCAAAATCTGACGGAAACTGCAAGTTTAAGCAGCCTGTAAGAGAAAATTACAGGAACAAGAAATTGTTTAGAATTCATTTGCATGAGCTTTCTGGTTTTCAACATGGCATTTCAAATCCAGCACTGCTAACATTGGCATCTTCTTTTGTTTTGCTTTGTTTTTGTTTTTTGGGTCATACCCGGCAGTACACAGGGGTTACTCCTGGCTTTGCACTCAGGAATTACTCCTCAGGGGACCATATGGGATGCTGGGAATCGAACCCAGGTAGGCCGCATGGAAGGCAAACACCTTACCTGCTGTGCAATTGCTCCAGCCCAATATTGGCATATCATTTCTTTCTTTTTTTCTTTTTTTGGGTCACACCAGGCGATGCACAGGGGTTACTCCTGGCTTTGCACTCAGGAATTACTCCTGGCGGTGCTCAGGGGACCATATGGGATGCTGGGAATCAAACCTGGGTTGGACACATGCAAGGCAAACGCCCTGCTCACTATGCTATCGCTCAAGCCCCGGCATATTATTTCTTTTTTTTTTTCCTTTTTGGGTCACACCTGGCTATGCACAGGGGTTACTCCTGGCTCTGCACTCAGGAATTACTCCTGGCGGTGCTCAGGGGACCATATGGGATGCTGGGATTTGAACCCGGGTCGGCCGTGTGCAAGGCAAACGCCCTACCCACTGTGCTATCGCTCCAGCCCCGGCATATTATTTCTTGATTTCTGAAAGAGAGGGGAAAAAATATTTGGGGCCAAAGTGAACGGGCCAAGGTGCTTAGCCTGGGTCTAGAGTGATAGTATCATGGGTGGGGCGTTTGCCTTGCAACCTAGGTTCAGTCCCCGGTATCCCATATGGGCCCCCATGCACCTCCAGGAGATTCCTGAGTGCAGAGCCAGGAGGAACCCCTGAGCATCACAGGGTGTGGTCCAAAACAGTGGAGGAGGGGGCAGGGGTGGAAAGGTATTTACCCAAACCCTGTTTGATCCCCAGCAACACAAGGGGTCCCCTGAGCACTGCCAGGAATGACTCCTGAGCACAACCCAAACCCCAGTCGGGGCTGGAGCCCTTACAATAAATACCACAGGCATTCTGCCAACCTGGATTTGAACCCTGGATCATATGTTCCCCCCGGTTCACCAGGAGTGACCCTCGGTGAGCACAGAGCCAGGAATAAGTCCTGAGCACCATCGGGTGTTATCCCCAAAACAAAAAAGACAGACATGTAAACTAATGTGATAGAGCTGGAGTGTGTGTGTGTGTGTGTGTGTGTGTGTGTGTGTGTGTGTGAGCGCGTGCATGCGCGCACATGCATGCATATCAGGGAACACCTGGCAAGCATGGAGCCCTGAACTCAGTCCCTGACACCACACACCCCCAACACTGCCAGGCATAGTCCTGGTGGCCCCCAGCATGCTGGACTCAAGCACTGAACATCAGACCCATAACAGCTGGGCTGGGTATCATTGAGAGTGTCCCCTGCCACCCCAGGGATGCCCGTCCCCCACCCACCCATAGCCCTAAATATATGGTGCAATGCTCTCTGACAAGGGTAGGGGACAGTCTGCAGTAAAGGGCTGGGAAACAGGACATCACAGGCAAAACAATGAACCAATGAATGTTCATACACAAGACGTTGTATATAAGCATCATATACAAGAACGAAATCAAAGTAGATCAAGGACCAAGTATCACTGTGTCACTGTATCACTGTCATCCCGTTGATCATCGATTTGCTCAAGAGGGCACCAGTAACATCTCCATTCGTCCTAGCCCTCAGATTTTAGCAGCCTCTCTACTTGTTCTTCCCAGCGGTGCCGCATTGAAGGCTCTTTCAGGGTCAGGGGAATGAGACCCATCGTTGTTACTGTATTTGGCGTATCGAATACGAGAACCAAGTATAAACCCTAAAACAATAAAACTCCTAGAGGGAAAAAAGCAAGTTTCATGGCACTGAATCAGACAAGTCATTTCTCAGCTATGACACCAGCAAGATGGGCTTCACCAAAAAGAGGCAAAATGGACTATATATACTTCTGTTTGTTTGGAGGATCATATTCTGTGGTGCTCAGGGCTTACTCCTGTCTCTGTGCTCAGGGAGCAGCCCTGGTGGGGCTCGGGGAAACATATGTGGTGCCAGAGATCAAACCAGGGTCAGCCATGTGGAAGGCAAGCACCCTACCACTGTATTACTTCTCTGGCTCCGTGTATTTTTTAATTTAATAAAACACATATCGCGGCTGACCCAGGTTTGATTCCTCCATCCCTCTCAAGAATCAGGGATGCTGTCTCGTTTGCCAAGGCATCAAAAATCAGATGGGCCGGACACGTAATGGGATTCAGAGACGGCCACTGGACTAGAGCTGTTACCGACTGGATTCCACAGGACGTCAAAAGACCGCGTGGCTGCCCACCTATGAGATGGTCAGACTTTGTCAAAACCCTGAACAAATTGTTTGAGGCTCTTTGTATTCCTAGAGCGAGCAGATACCATTGGGCTACACTAGCACGTGACAGGGACGAATGGAGACATTACTGGCGCCCACTCAAGCAAATCGAAGACCAATGGGATGACAAGTGATACAAGTGTCATCCCATTGATACAAGTGATACAAGTGTTATCCCTACCAAAATAAATAAATAAATAAACACAGAAGAGCCTGACAAGCTTCTCGTGGCATACTTGATATGCCAAATAAATACAGTAACAATAGAGCAGTCTCATTCCCCTGACCCTGAAAAGAGCCTCCAATTGTTGGGAAAGACAAGTAAGGAAAGGCTACTAAAATCTCAGGGCTGGGAAGAATGGAGATGCTACCGGTGCCCACTCGAACAAATCGATGAATAACGGGATGACAGTGATACAGTGATACCCAGGGATGCTTAGGGGTTACTCCTGGCTCTGCACTCAGGAATTATTCCTGGCAGTGCTCGAGAGACCATAGGAGATGTCATGGGTCGAACCCAGGTTGACCGCACGCGAGGTAAATGCCTTACCCACTGTACTATTGCTCCAGTCCCATAAAACAATTTAAAAAATTAGAAGTGGATCAATTATGAATAGATAATTCTCGAAGGGCTGGGATATAGCTCAGTGGTAGAGCACATGCTTCACATGTGTTCACATATATGTATGGGTTCAATCCCTAGCATCAAAAGGACACACACACTCCCAAACAAACACACAAAAATCCAAAAGACACTTCTCCAAAGAAGATCTCGGATTGGCCGGTATGCACGTGACCAGACACGCCTCAGGGCCAGAGAAGACACAGCAGGGAGGACACGTGCCTTGCACAATGCCCTGAGTACCACTTCCTGAGTACCACTGGGTATGGGCCACCCCCACCCCGCCCCCCACACCCAAAATAAGCAATAACACAAATACCCCAAAGATACTCAGGAGCATCACGAATGCCAGGGAAGGGCAGCCCAGAGCTGCACCGGGGGCTGGAGAGCAGTCAGCAGCGGGCAGGACGCTCGCCTGCACACGGCCCACCTGGGTTCCGTCCCCGGCACCACCAGGAGCAAGTCTTGAGTGCGGATCCAGGAGGAAGCCCCCAACAGAAGCTACAATGAGGGCACGTCACACCCACAGCGGGACCCAAGCCCTTACAGGAGTCTGGGCCAGGAGGGACACTGTGCGAGGCCCTGCAGAGCGCCCCGGTCTCCCAACTCTGAGAGCAAGAGGCGCGGGGCAAGAGCCCAGGAGATACAGTGTTTGCCTACTGCACCACGAGGGCGCGCCCCTGAGCACAGAACCCGGAGTAGCTCCCGAGTACCACTGGGTGTGACCTACCCTCCCACAAAGCCCCCTCAGCAATCTCCTACCCAGAGATCTGAAAGAACTGAAAAAAGAAAAATCAGTGTTTCAGAGAGATATTTGTGCCCCATATTCTCTCTCTCTCTCTCTCTCTCGTTCTCTTTTCTCTCTTCTTTCTTTCTCTCTGTTCTTTCTTTCTTCCTTCCTTCCTTTCTTTCTTTCTTTCTTTCTTTCTTTCTTTCTTTCTTTCTTTCTTTCTTTCTTTCTTTCTTTCTTTCTCTCTCTCTCTCTTCTTTCTTTCTTCCTTCCTTCCTTTCTTCCTTTCTTTCTTTCTTTTTCTTTCTTTCTTCCTTCCTTCCTTCCTTTCTTTCTTTCTTTCTTTCTTTCTTTCTTTCTTTCTTTCTTTCTTTCTTTCTTTCTTTCTTTCTTTCTTTCTTTCTTTCTTTCTTTCTTTCTTTCTTTCTTCTCCCTTCCTTTCTTCCTTTCCATCCGCTTCCCTTTCCTCCCACCCCTTCCCTCCCCCTCCCTTCGAAATTATTGGCCCACACCTGGCGCTGCTCAGGGCTTATTCCTGGCTCTGTGCTTGGGGACCACCACTGGTGAGGCCTGGGGGGCTCTATGTGGAGTGCTGGGGACCGAACCGGACCAACCACACGCAAGGCAAGCGGCCACACCCACTGGACTATCTCTTCAGCCCAGTGTGGGCATGTATTTAACAACTGATTCACAACAGCTGAAACAGAGATGCAACCCCGGCCTCATGGGTCAATAAATGGAGAATAAATATATACAGACAATGGCATAGACTTTCAGTCCTGAAAAGGAAGGAAACTGCCACGCCGTCTTCAGCATGGAGGGTCCTTGAGGACACTCTGCTCAGTGAGCAAAGCCAGTCACACAGACAAATGCTGTGTGATTATGCTACTTGTCCCAATTCACAGCGAGCAAATAGAATGGGTGGGGGGCGGCTTCCTGGAGCAAGGAGGTGGCAGAGAGTAGGAAGTTACCGTTGAATGGGCCTAGAGCTTCAGATTTGCAAGATGAAAAGAGTTATGTAAATAGTAGTGGTAATGGCTCCATTATGGGGTAATGGCTCCTGTCATACTTGGTATTGAATCTTGTTGCTTTTTTCATTTGCTTTTTTTTTTTTTCTTTTTGGGTCACACCCAGAGATACTCAGGGGTTACTCCTGGCTTTGCACTCAGGAATTACTCCTGGTGGTGCTCGAGGGACCATATGGGATGCTGGGAATTGAACCTGGATCAGCCGCATGCAAGGCAAACGCCCCACCCGATGTGCTATCACTCCAGCCCCTCATTTGCTTTTTGTTTTGGGGATTTATTTGTTTGTTTGTTTTTGTTTTGGGCCACACCTGGAATTGCTCATGGGCTACTCCTGACTCAGGAGTCAACTCCTGGTGGTGCTTAGAGGACCCTCTGGGGTGATGGGGAGCAAATCTAGCTTGGCCGCCTGCCTGCGGGGCAAATGTCCTTCCCACTGGACTATCGCTCTGGCCCCGCACTTCAGGACCGCTCCCAGCTGGAGGCTAGAGGGTCACGTGGAGCTGGGGGCTGGACCAAAGCCTTCCAGCGCTTGCCAGGTTGCCTCTGAGTACCGCCAGGTCCCAACTCCGTAGTCCAATAAACTAAAACTAAGGATTCTGTTTCAGACAGAGGGATGCCATCCAAGGGGTAGTATCGGGCACATGTGTGAGCCTGTTTCGGGGTCTGGAGGGGGCCAATGTGTTTGGTCCCTGAAGCTAAGTGCCCCAAGCCTGTGGAGACTTAAGGGCAGACCACCCCGCCCCCCCATTCTTTCCCTGCATGGCTGTGATCAGGGCTGGTGCACGCCCATTGGGAGGCGGGAGCACCAGGGGCCACTCGATTGAGTGGGGGCGCTGGGGACCGGATTCAGCTGGACACCCGGAGTCTCTGGCCTGCGCTGGGCATATGCAGGCAGCACTGGGGATTGAACTCTTGGTCTCATGCTCACCAAGCCCCATACTCTCGCCACAGAGTCAGCTCTGGGCCCAACAATCTTTTTTTGTGGGGGAGGGGGGACCCACACCTGGCAGTGCTCAGGGTTTACTCCTGGCTCTGTGCTCAAAGCTCGTTTGTGATGAGGCTCACAATTCAAAGCGGGGTTGCCCTTACTGTCATGTGTGACTCAGAATTTACTCGTACATTCCGTGAACTACAAGATCCTAGGGCTGGAGTGATAGCACAGCGGGGAGGGCGTTTGCCTTGCACGCGGCCGACCCGGGTTCAAATCCCAGCATCCCATGTGGTCCCCTGAGCAACACCAGGGGTAATTCCTGAGTGCAGGAGCCAGGAGTGACCCCTGTGCAATGCCGGGTGTGACCCCCCAAAAAAACAAAAACAAAAAAAACCCTACAAGATCCTAAATGATCTTGCCCAGCTTCTCTCTCTTTATTTTTTCCTTTTGCTTCTTGGGTCATACCCAGCAATGCACAGGGGTCACTCCTGGCTTTGCACTCAAGAATAGGAATTACCCCCTCCTCAGGGGACTATATGGGATGCTGGGAATCGAAACTGGGTCGGCCGCGTGCAAGGCAAATGCCCTACCCGCTGTGCTATCACTCCAGCCCCTTGCCCAGCTTCTCTAGACACTACCATGATTATAACGCCCGACCTTACGCTGTCCCTCCTGTACTGCAGCCCCGGCGTCGTTGCTGTGCTTGACATGCCAGTACGCCCTGCGCTGCCGACATGTCATCCCGAGCACGAAGCAGAAAGGATGAGTTTGCAGAAAATGCCCTATAAAATGGCTTGTGAGGGGGCTGGAGAGATAATCCAGCAGGTGGGGCGCTTGCTTTGCAGGCAGCCGACCTGGGGTTCAATCCCTGGCATCCCATTTTGTCCTGTGTTGGGGAACAGTTTCCCCCCAACGTGCCCAGACACATTGCACACTGGATCCAGGCAAACGTGGGGCGAAGGATGACGGGCGCTCGGAGAAACACCCTCCAGGAGCAGCTGCTGGCTGTTCCCTTTAGTGCCAGACACACACATATTTGTGTGTATATTTGTGTGTACACACTTTCCACGAGTGTGGAAAAGTCAGATTGCAGTTGAATCTCAACAAGACGATGTTCATGAAAAACAAACTAGTCCCTGAAGCTCCTTTTGCTCTCAATGGAATGAACATCTCTGAATGCAGCAGCTATGGGTGCGTGGGTCGAGAAATCAACATGAGGAACGGCTTGGTGCCAGATCTGCGCAGGAGGAAGAGAGCAGTGTGGAATGCCTTCAAGAGCGTCAAAGAAGTGGTTAAGAGAACGAAGAACCTCCGACTCCGGGCACATCTTTTTGATTCCACTGTTCTTCCTGCATTAACATATGCCTCAGAGACCTGGTCCCTACGCAAACAGGATGAGAACACTATTAGGGTATCCCAAAGAGGAATCTAAAGAGCTATGCTAGGAGTATCACGTCTCACTCAAGTGAGAGAAGGAATCCGGAGTTCTGATCTCCGTCGACGATCAAGAATCAGGGACGCTGTCTCGTTTGCCAAGGCATCAAAAATCAGATGGGCAGGTCATGTAATGCAATTCAGAGACGACCGCTGGACTAGAGCTGTTACCAACTGGATTCCACGGGACGTCAGAAGACTGCGTGGCCGCCCACCAACTAGATGGTCATATTTCTTCGTCAAATCCCTGAATGAACGATTTGAGGCTCTTCGTGTGCCTGGAGCAAGCAGATATCATTGGGCCGCACTAGCACGCCACAGGAACAAATGGCGACATTACTGGTGCCCACTCGAGCAAATCGAAGATCAACGGGATGACAAGTGACACAAGTGATTTGTGTGTATATTTGTGGGCTGGAGCGATAGCACAGTGGCAGGGCATTTGCCTTGCATACGGCCGGCCAACACGGGTTTGATTCCTCCACCCCTCTTGGAGAGCCCGGCAAGCTACTGAGAGTATATCGCCCACACAGCAGATCCTGGCAAGCTCCCCGTGACGTATTCGATATGCCAAAAACAGTAACAACAAGTCTCACAATGGAGAAGTTACTGGTGCCAGCTCGAGCAAATCAATGAGCAATAGGATGACAGTGACAGTGACAGTGACACACACATTTTATAGAGGGTCTCGGCTTAGAAGAAGGTCTAATCCCACAGAGTTCAGCATTATTGGTCTATCACCGCTCCCTCTCTGCTTCGCCCTGGTCCAATCCCAGTCAAGGCTAGGCACTGCGGTTAGGATGACCTGCTAAGCACACGTGACAGTTACTGTATCTCGGGCACATGTGACGAGGAGGCTGAGTGAGGCTCAAGGCCGAACACCCCGTGCGGACGCCCTGTTCTTGCCAGCTTTGCCAGGATACTCCCTCGTGTGAGGCTTCGCTTCCGGGCCGTGTGGCCAGGTCGGGTCTTTTCTGCTCCACTGCCCGTCACCATAGTCTCCAGGCCGCCGGAAGTGACTCCTGAATAGAGCCAGGAGTCAGCCCTGAGCATCTCCAGAAGTGACCAAATCAATCAATCAATCAATCAAATGTTTTGTGAGATCACTGCTCTTGGCTGGTGCTCCCAGACACCCCTGCTGTCTGAACTAAGCCCACCGGGTGAATGAAACCTTGTTTTCCCATCATAAGCTTTGTCTTGGTGTGCGTAAGGGAATTTCCAGTACAACATTCTACCTCCTGTAACTCTCCGGCACCTTGGCCCATCAATCTTTTTTTTTTTTTTCTTTTTGGGTCACACCCGGTGATGCACAGGGGTTACTCCTGGCTCTGCACTCAGGAATTACTCCTGGCGGTGTTCAGGGGACCATATGGGATGCTGGGAATCGAACCTGAGTCGGCTGCATGCAAGGCAAACGCCCTACCCTCTGTGCTATGGCTCCAGCCCCAACAATCTTCTAAAATTTACTTTATGGTCTGCTCAGGAGCCACAGACAGGCAGAAACGCCAGGGAGGCAGGGCTCAGTTTCTCACTTCCTCCGGTCCTGTCCTGTTACCCGCTTTCCCACCCCAGGGAAAGGGGCCAATCTCCCCCCTGTCCAGGCCGACCAGGGGCGTCGGCATCCGCCTGCCATGCCACAGTCCACCAGCAGGTGCCGCAGCGCGGACACCGGAGGGGTAACGGGCAACGGGCTGAGAGCCCAGTCCGGCGGGTCACTCATTGAGTGCCCAGTCTGCACAGTCGCGCGGCAGGCCAGCCTCGGACCCGGTGGCCCCGCTGGGAAACGCGTGAGGAACTGGATGCGCGGATCAAATATCGCGCTCTGAGCAGGGGCTGCATCCTAATGCCAAACTGTGGGCAGCCCCAGAGGAGGTGGCCGCTGCGGGCCAGGGCCCGGGTCCACCTGGCTGTGCGGGCAGCAGCAGCCGGCGGCCCAAGGCTGGCTTCTCCTCGCCTGGCCTCCTGCGTCTGCCGCGCTGCGGATGCCTCGCAGGCGGGAACCCCGAGTCTGGCTCCTCCCTGTCGCGGTGGCCCAGGGGCGGGCGCCGGGCGTCCTGCTCCGCCAGCCCCCGCGCCGGGGGTCCCCTTCCGGCGCACCTGGGCGCTGGGGGTCTTCACCTGCCTGGCGCGGCCCGGGGAGCAAGCGAGCGATCGAGCGAGCTCGGCAGGGGCTGATCCCCGCGCCCCAGCCCCGAAGGGGCGCGCAGGGAGGTGCTACCCCCGCCCGGAGCGCACAGAGAGCGCGCGGGGCGACCCTGGCTACGCGACCCCCCATCCAGGGCCACGTGCGGGTAGCCCGGCCCCTCTGCCCACGTGCGGGGGTTCCCACGCCGGCCCCGCCGCAGGACGCACGCGTGCAGGCCCCTCCGTGCCCTCCCCACGTGCGAACCGACCCCTCCCCGGGACCCTCCGTGCCCTCCCCACGTGGGAACCCACCCCTCCCCGGACCCCTCCGTGCCCTCCCCACGTGCGAGCCGGCGTCTCCCCCTCCGTCCTCCACCCACGTGCGGGCCAACGACACCCCCGCGCGTCCCCACGTGCGGGCCGACGCCCCCCCACCCGGTCCCCCATCCCCCGTCCCCGTGCGGCCCGGCTCTCCCATCCCCCGGCTCCCCGGTCCCCAGAGCCGGCGCCCCCCCCCCGAGCCCCGCCCCCTGCCCGCGGTCCCCCGCCGGGGCGCGGGAGGCGGCGCGCGGCCCGCGGGGCCGCCCAGGGGCGGGGCCCGCGCCGCCCCTCCCCTTCCCGGCCGGGCGGGGCGCGGGGCCGCGGGAGCCGGGGAACGTGCGCTCGCGCCCCGCCTTTGTCTCCGGGGCTCGCGCCGCCGCAGCCCTGCGCCCGCCGCTCTGGGGGCCGCGGGCCGGGCGCCGGCGGGCGCGGCCTCGGCATGGACGTGACGGTGTCGGAGCTCATGGAGCTCTTCCTGCAGAGCCCGCTGGTGACCTGGGTGAGTGCGCCCGCCGCGGCCCCCCGCCCCGCGCCCCGCGCCCCCCGCCCCGCGCCCCGCGCCCGGCCGCCGGCGCTCGCCCGGGGCCTCTGGAGCGGGTCCCGCAGAGTCCGGGGGCCGCGCGGCGCGGGTGCCGGGGTGGGGGTGGACCCAGCTCGCGCCCCCCGCGCCCCCGGACGCGGCGGCAACTCCGGGCGCTGGACGCCGCGGCTGAGCCGGCTACACCTGTTCCCGCCGGCGCGGCGCTGGCGGCCCGGAGCGCCCGGGGCCCGGGGGGCGCGCCCACCCCTTGTGCAGGACCCTCCTTGTAGTTTCCGGACCCCGGAGCCCCGCGGCGTGCGGGGCGGTGGGAACGCGGGGCTGGGGGGACACGCCGCGATCGCCCCTGGATCTCAGACGAGCGGCGCTTTGGGAAAAGCCGCTTGGGGTTATTCTCAGCCCGCGCGTGGGAAAAGCTGCGGGAAAGGGGGCGAGGACGTTGTCCTCGTGCCGCGTCGCCAGGAGACCCCGGATCGGGCTGGCCGCTGGCCACCCCCCTGTGCCCGGCGAGCATCTCAGCCTGCACGTGGGGGTGACTTTTTTCCCCCTCCCCTCTTTTAACGTGTGCCCCGCGCCCCCGCAGGTGAAAACTTTTGGGTCTTTCGGAAGCGACCACCAGGACAACCTGAGCCTGTACATGGACTTAGCGGACGGCATCGTCTTGAACCAAATCATGTTGCAAATGTAAGTGACCTTCAGGGGCGCCGGGGAGGGGGTGAGGCGGGTTGGGGCCGCGCGCCGGGGAGGCTGTCGCTGTCGCAGGCAGACGGGGCCTGGGGTTACCCCCCCTGGCCAGGGCTGCCCCCTACCTGCCTTGGGGAGATAGATGGTCAGCACCCCTGGGGCCAAAGTAGGTTCCCAGCGTGCGCGGAATGACTGTCACCCCAAAGACAGGGACAGCACCACTGACCTCAAACCCCCCCCCTCCTTAATTGGTCCTTGAGTAATGCGATAAGAAAACCCCTTTCTTTGGGGGGCAAGGAACTGTAACGGGGAGTGTCTGGTTACAGGAAGTGTGGGGCGGGCGGGGAGTGACTAAAGTTTCACTTTAGGTTAGGAAGCTGCAGCCTGCGTTCCTTTCATCCGCCCGCCCTCCCCCCTGCGTGCCAGCAAGGGCGGTTGGTGAAGTCCCCTGCCCCGGGCTGGCTTTCCAGGGGGTTCTTGGGGGGGGGGGGGGAGCTGCCTGCTGCCTCGTGTTGTTGGAGTTCGGGTTTGAAGCTGGAGCCAGGGTCTGTGCAGCCGTCAGCCGGAGCATCCCTCTCTACCGGTGCATCCCTCCTTCCTGCCCCTCCGGGCCGCACCGCATTCTGCAGCGGCAGGGCAGCAGCAGCGTTGGCAGCCGCATGGGGTGTTGGCTCCTGCACCCCGTTTCTGTTTTTAACTGAGGAACTGCAGGGGACCGACGCGTTGGGACGGAGTGTCAGGATGATTCACAGGCAGTGCATGCAAAAATAAAACAAAAACACCCCGCTGCTCACGGCCCCTCGCGCTCACCTGCTCTCCTCCACTTCAGCGAGAGAGTTGGCGTCCTCACACGTCGACCCATTAGCTAATGAGAATCGGCTTCTTGTAGGGCCCCGGGAGGGGGAGGAGCCCAGGCCAGAGAGAGCCCGCGGCGCTGGCAGATTCAGAGAGGGGTTTAAAATAGACCTACCTAACCCAGCCGGTGGCGGTGGCGGTGGCGGCTCTCCCAGGACTGTTGCCTCTCTTTTTTTTTTCCCCCCCCCCGCTTGATTTTTGGGTCACACCCCGAGATGCACAGGAATTACTCCTGGCGGTGCTCAGGGGACCATATGGGATGCTGGAGATCGAACCCGGGGTGGCTGCGTGCAAGGCAAACGCCCTACCTGCTGTGCTATTGCTCCGGCTCGCTCCTTTGGTTTTTGTTTGTTTGTTTGTTTGGTTGGTTTTTTTTTTTGCTTTTTTTGGATCACACCTGGCGATGCTCAGGGATTCCTCCTGGCTCATGCACTCAGGAATTACTCCTGGCCATGCTCAGGGGACCATATGGGATGCTGGGGATCGAACCCGCGTCGTCCCTGTGCAAGGCAAACCCCCTCCCCGCTGTGCTCTCGGCTTTGGTTTTAAGAGATCTTTAGCGCTGTGATGTGGGGGAGTACCGGAGACTTGATTTGAGGGGAGGGGGTATGATTTGTCTTTTTATGGAGCCTTCTCAGTCTTACCCATGGCACGTTTGGGTCACTCTTGTCCGAGAACTGGAGGGTGCTTTCTCCTTTCTCCCGCGTGGCACGGGCAAGTTCTGGCATCTCACCTCGGGGAGGGGGCCGTTCCGTGAGGGCCCCGACTAGGTCCCCGACATGATCTGACTCCTGTAGGCCCCTGTGGAAGGCGGCGCCCGCCTGCCCTTACCCCAGCCCGTTTAATTAAAAAACACCAGCGGTGTCCGGGCCTGTCCCATTCAGCTCCTACACCGGAGCACACGGAAGAACAAAAGCAGGGGACTGTGTGTCTCTTTCTTGCCTGACCTTTGGAATTCCTGACGCAGGAGGGAGGGACGCTCCTTGAGAAATGCCACCTCATCCCTGGCCCCGTGTGGCCCCCAGGCTGGGTTCCGTGGGAAGGCCTTCTCCCCTGCACCCTTGGTCGTCCGCAAGGCTCTTTTCTGCTTTCGGGTCTCTGGAGGTGGGGAAGGATGGGCCAGGCCGGCAGCCCTCACGGTGGCCTGCGGCAGCACTGGGCCTCCCTGGCACCGGCCAGCCCAGCTAGGCACCGGGGGAGGGGGCCGTGGGGTTGGAGATTCTCCTGAAGGAGGAACAGGAGCAAGTGGCAGCAACGATGCCGAGAGATGGAGGGATGGAAACGAAATGCAAACATGAAAGTTCCTAAGTTTGTAACTGTACCTCACGGTGATTCACTAATAAAAAATTTTTTTTAAATGCTGAGAGGGGGCCGGAGCGATAGCACAGCGGGGAGGGCGTTTGTCTTGCACGCGGCCAACCCGGGTTCAATTCCCAGCATCCCATATGGTCCCCCAAGCACTGCCAGGAGTAATTCCTGAGTGCAGAGCCAGGAGTAACCCCTGAGCATTGCTGGGTGTGACCCAAAAAGCAAAAACAGAAAAAAATAATAAAATAAAAATGCTGAGAAAAAGAGAGAAAGAGAGTGAATGGGGGTGGGGGGAGGATTGCTCTTGTGCATCGCTGGGTGTGACCCCAAAAGCAAAAAATCATCATCATCATCATCATCATCATCACTCCTGGTTTTGCCTCACACACGGCCTACCCGGGTTCAATCCCTGGCATCCCATAGGGTCCCCCAAGCACCGCCAGGAGTAATTCCTGAGTGCAGAGCCAGGAGTAACCCCTGAGCATCGCTGGGTGTGACCCAAAAAGAAAAAAAACAAAAATAAAGAAAAACACTCCTGGTGGCTCTTGGGGACCTTATGGGATGCCAGGGATCGAACCGGGTCGGCTGTTGCAAGGCAAACGCCCTCCCTCCTGTACTGTCGCTCTGCCCACCTTTAGCTCAGTTCTTGCCACTTACTAGGACTTGTCTGGCATTTCCTATACGCCATATTTTTGTTTTCGGACTTGACTTAAGTACCATGGTGTACAAAGTTCTTCAGGAGACAGTTTTTTTCCGGGCATTCAGTGTTCCGGCTCCAGGGCCACCCCCAATGTGCCCCCCTCCCCTTCTCTGTTGTCCCCCCTGTCTCACCCTCCGCCCCAAGCCGGGCCCCTCAGCAGGCACACAGTAATTCGTTTTTGTATTGCTTGTTACAGCAAAATGGTAAGCGGACTTAACAAAAAGTAGGTGCGTGAGGGAAACTTGGTGAGAATTGTCCGATCACTGGGCGGTGTCTGATCAGAGCCGTTGTCTGAGGCCGTACTGACGGCCTTGGCGCTGGCTGGCCATCGCTGTTTCTGCTCACTGAGCTTGGGGGGCTTGTGCCACGTTGCTGTCTGATGGCTGTGCCCCTCGCGGGCTGCCGGGCCTGCGGGCTGTCGGGCCTGCGGGCTGTGGAGGTGTGAGGGCAGGTGTGGCCGTGCGCTGCAGGAGCCCCAGCACCTGTGTACCTTGTGCAGTGCAAAGCTAGGTGCCCGCGCCAGCTGGTACGTGCCGTCTTTTCCTGTTCTGGTTTTGGGGCTCTGTGCTCAGCGCTTACCCCTTGCGGTGCTTGGGGGGGCCGTATTCTACACCTGGTCTCAGGTGGCATGTACCGCATGCGAGGCAAACCCGTCTGTCCCAGGGCCGGAGTGACAGTCCCGCGGGGAGGGCGTTTGCCTTGCACGTGGCCGACCTGGGTTTGATTCCCGGCATCGCATATGGTCCTTCAAGCATCTCCAGGAGTAATTATTTTTCTTTTTTTTTTTTTTCTTTTCTTTTTGGGTCACACCGAGTGATGCTCAGGGATTACTCCTGGCTCTGCACTCAGGAATTACTCCTGGCGGTGCTCAGGGGACCATATGGGATGCTGGGGATCGAACGCAGGTCAGCCGCGTGCCAGGCAAACGCCCTACCCTCTAGACTATCGCTCCAGCCCCAGCCAGGAGTAATTCTTGAGTGCAGAGCCAGGACTAACCCCTGAGCATCACTGGGTGTGACCCAAAAAGCAAAAATAAAAGAAAAAGAACCCCCTCTGTCCCCCCAGACTGTATCTTTGACCCCCACGTCGGCACCTTCATCTGCAGAGGGTTGGCTGTATAGAGAGTTTGGGAGGGTTTGTCCAGGGTGTCCTTCTGGGCCTGCCAGATAACCGTGTCCTCCCTGGCCCTCTCCCACTGGCATCCAGGGCAGCCCAGTCCTGGTCCCTGTGCCAGCACTACCCTTCAAGCTCTGCCTCTGTTTCCCTTTCTGCCGGATGGAGACGCGTGGGGCTGCACCCTCGGGCCTGTGATAAGGCCTCTGGGCCTTATCGCCCCTGCCAGGACCTGCCCGTGGATGCCCCTTGCCAGGAGTGATAATTCCTCCCAGCTGGCAGGACCCGAGCCACCTGCCCCCACCCCCTGCCCGCGGGGACGGGAGTCCACAGGGGTGTCACCTAACACTTCAGAGCCATATGGAGGCTGGCCGTGGCTCACGTGACCGCACCTGGGCCACATTGTCCCCCAGCAACCGAAGAAGGCAGCCGAGCTAGCCCCAGTCCCGCCTGCGGTGACATCAGTGCCTGGCTGCGGGGGGGCGGGGGGCGCTCAGCTTTCAGGGGAGGCCCCGGGCTCGGAGGGTTCCCCCCCCCCCAGGACACTCCCGACAGCTGCTGCCAGCACCGGCACCTCTGGCTCACGTGGGACATGGCTTTTTGTTTTGTTTCTGTTTTTGGGTCACATCTGGCTGTGCTCAGGGCTGACTCTTCTTTTTTTTTTACTTTTTTTTTTTTTTTGCTTTTTGGTTCACACCTGGCGATGCTCAGGGGTTACTCCTGGCTCTGCACTCAGGAATTACTCCTGGTGGTGCTTGGGGGACCATATGGGATGCTGGGAACCGAACCCGGGTCGTTGGCCGCTTGCAAGGCAAACACCCTGCCCACTGTGCTATCGCTCCAGCCCCAGGGCTGACTCTTCTTGGCTCTGCACTCGGAGGAGCTCAGGGACCCTGTGAGATGCCGGGAATCAAATCCGGGTCGGCTGCGTGCCAGGCAAGCCCCCTACCCACGGTGTACTAGCCCTCTGGCCCCCGGGACACAGTTTTTCTTTTGGGGAGTGCGTGACTGGGGCCACTCCTGGAGATACTTGGTCAGCCGGCTCGTTGCTCAGTGCTGGGACCACCCGGAGGTGTTGGGAGGGCCGCGGAGGGCTGCGGGTGGAACTCAGGTCCTTGTGCAATGCAAAGCGAGGGGCCCCAGGCCCCCAGACACAGTTTTCACTGGCTCGCAGGAACATTATTTACGAGATTCGTCTCCGGCATCAGGCAGACTAGTTCCTGTCATTCCTCTGCCGCTTGCTGGTTGTGTGTCCTTGGGCAAATTACTTAACCTCCCTAAGCCTCAGTTCCCTGATCCGTAATAAGGGCATGGTGTTTTACAGTCGGGAAGGGGGGAAGGGAGGGGGGTGGGGTTTAAATTAGATTGCACTCCTAGGGCACTGCCCTCAAATATCAGCCACCCTTCTCATTAGAGGGAGGTCCAGTTCCAGGTTTGTGTGTGTGTGTGTGTGTCTGTGTCTGTGTGTGCACACACACGGCCTTGAGCTGGGGTATGCCCACCTGGGAGAGTGGACACCTTCCCTTTTGATGTCCTGGCCAGCCTTGGGGGAGAGTCACTGTTTGCTTGATGTAGGCGCCGTTTTCATCCCTGGTGCTGCTAGCTGCACAATTCCGAATCGTGTGTTGAGTACTTCCTGAGGCTGGGGGTGTACTCGGGCCAGTTGGAGAGTTTTGTTTTTTTTTTTTCTTTTTGGGTCACACCCGGCAATGCACAGGGGTCATTCCTGGCTCATGCACTCAGGAATTACCCTTGGTGGTGCTCAGGGGACCATATGGGATGCTGGGATTCGAACCCAGGTCAGCCTCGTGCAAGGCAAACGCCCTACCCGCTGTGCTATCACTCCAGCCCCCAGTTGGAGAGTTTCTTCAGTTTTTAAAACTCATTCGCAGGGTGATCCTCGCCCCCCAGTAAGGAGTAAGGAGGGAGGAGTAAGGCTTCCCTTCTGCAGAGGTGAAAGCTGGGGTAAAGGGGGAGGGACTCGCCAGTTGAGTGATGACTGTGTCGATGCAGAAGCGTTGCAGCCACAAATGACTCTTCCCCTTGCACCCAGCGTGTGCCACTGGTGGCTCACAGTTGAGTGTGTTTTTATGAACACGGATGCCAGCGCCCACATCGGTGTGTTACGTGATTCCCTCTCTGGCCGCCGTCTGTCACACTTCATGGAGACGCGGAGCCTGGCATGAAATGCAGGAAGCCACCCAGATGACCCAGCTCGAGTGGCCCCTGGTATGGCCCTCGGAAGAGCCAAATGAAATAGCCAAATAGCCAAATAAAATTCGTTTCCTCGGGCCCGGGAGGGAGCCCAGTGGTGACCCTTCGTTTCGCTGGCCCCCAGCCTGGTCCTCAGGTTTGCCACGTAGAGGGAACAGTAACCTCCCAGACCTCGGCTGTGTCCTCATAGGCGTTTCTGATGCATCTCGGTAGAAATATAAGTGTGTGCTACTGTTTGGCGACCACACCTGCCAGTGCTCTGGGAGTACTCTCTGTTTGTGAGTTCGGGGGATCCTCCTGGCTCTGCACTCAGGGATCACTCCTGGCCGGGCTCAGGGGCCCATATGCAGTGCCCAGATCTGAACGTGAGTCCGCCGCATCCAAGGAAAAGCAAGCTCCATGTGGTTTCAATCCTGAAAGCCTTCTCTGCTCAAGGCCTCCTCCACCGAACTGGTCACCTTGATTGACACAATAAGGAAGCACTCTAAGGAGCAAAGGAGAGGGTGTGGGTTGGCCAGGCTCCAGGCTCCAGCAAATTCAGGGACAGAGGAAGTGTTGTAAGGGACCTGGGAGATAACGCAGGGGTCAAGGGTGCTGCCTTGCATGAGGGCACAGGGACCGGAGTTCAATCCCCAGCACTCCATGGGGCCCCAGCCGCTGCCAGTTGTGGCCCCGGTGGCCCTGGCACTGCCGATGCCTCGCGGGGCAGATGCGCCACCGGGCCCGGCATTGAAGTGTCCGGCCCAGTTACCTAGAGCTCCCCAGGACAGGGGCTCCCCAGGCCCCCTGAGCCATCTTGGGAGTTCTCTCCCTCAAAAAAGACTGGGGCTGGAGCCATAGCACAGCAGGGAGGGCGTTTGCCTTGCACGTGGCCGACCTGGGTTCGATCCCCGGCATCCCATATGGTCCCCGGAGCACCACTAGGAGCACCACTAATTCCTGAGTGCAGAGCTAGGAATAACACCTGTGCATCTTCGGGTATGACCCAAAAAGCAAAAAAAACCCCAAAAAATAGAAGCCCCAGAATGTCACATGGCAGTTGTGATGGGGCCTCCGGTCGCTTCTAGGTACCCGGACAGCTTTCCCGGAGTGGGGGGGTGCGGATGCTCATGTAGAATCGACGCTGCCAGTTCCACGCCATGTGTGGAGGGCTTGGCTGGTCCCCGGGACGTCAGGGCCTTTGAACGTGCCGAGTCCTTCCTTCCGGGTCGAACTTTTGACAGCTTGTGTTTCCTGAATCATGGTGCCCCGCTCCAGTTTGACGACGTGCGTGTGAGTCCTGCACTCACCGCTGGCATCACACTAGCTCACTGGCATCCCCGCTGATTGTCCCTGCCAACCCCGCACCCTGCACTCCTCTCCTGTGTCCCTGCTTACGGAGGATGCGGGTGGCCGTGCCTGAGGCCGCGCATACCCAGACGGTGCCTGATAGGCCCTCCTTGGTTTGTAATTTTGTTTTTTTCTTTTTGGGTCACACCTGGCGATGCTCAGGGGTTACTCCTGGCTCATGCACTCAGGAATTACTCCTGGCGGTGCGCAGGGGACCACATGGGATGCTGGGAATCGAACCTGGGTTGGCCACATGCAAGGCAAACGCCCTCCCCGCTGCACTGTCGCTCCAGCCCCTAATTTTGTTTTTGGTGCTTTATTTTTTTTTCTTTGTCGGGGGCACAGCTGGCAACATTGGGGGTTACTCCCAGCTCTGTGCTCGGAGGTTACTCCCGGCAGTGCTCAGGGGCTATGTGCTTGTGGGGGCCTCCCGCTTACTGAGTCTGTTGAGTTGTGTCTCCAACCCAGCAACCTTCCTCTAAATGAGACCCTTTCTCATTTGTTTGGGGGCCACAGCTGGTGGCGCTCAGGGCTGACTCCTGGCTCTGTGCTCGGGAGTCACTCCTGGCTGTGCTCAGGGGACCATATGGAGTGACGGGGATCAAACCTGGGTCGGCAGCGTGCAAGGCCAGCTCCCGACCCGCCGTCCTGTCGCTCCGGCCCCCGAGCAAGTCAGCTTGGCGTCGTCTAGGGCTGGGGACAGGGGCTGTGCAGAGCAGAGCTGGAGAGCCGGCTCCAGGTCCCCACAGCTCTGGACACCCTAGCCACCTCCTCCACAGCAGATGGGTCGGGTCTTCCAGGGGGGCTCAGGCCCGGGAATGTGCCTCTGAGACAGGACCCGTCAAGACATCTGAGAGGGGCTGGAGCGATAGCACAGCGGGTAGGGTGTTTGCCTTGCACACGGCCGACCCGGGTTTGATTCCCAGCATCCCATATGTCCCCCGAGCACTGCCATGAGTAATTCCTGAGTGCAGAGCCAGGAGTAACCCCTGAGCATCGCCGGGTGTGACCCAAAAAGCAAAAAAAAAAAAAAAAAAAACAGAACAAAAGACAGATCTGAGAGGGGGTGGGTGGGAGGAACCCCAGTGGAATACCCACAACTGATTTTATCCATGGGTGAAGTCAGAGAATATTTCTCCTCTCTTTTCATTCTTTTCTTTCTTGTTTTGGGGCCATACCCCTGGCGGTGTTCAGTAGTTGCTTCTGGTTTTGTGCTCAGGGCTCACTCGTGGTGGTGTTCGGGGGACCGTGTGGGATGCTGGGACTCATATATGGCTATATGCAAGGAGGTGCCCTACCCGCTGTGCCATCTCCGGCCCCACCTCGCTATGCATATGCATTCTTTTTGGGTTTTTTTTTTGCTTTTTGGGTCACACCCAGCGATGCACAGGGGTTACTCCTGGCTCTGCACTCAGGAATTACTCCTGACAGTGCTTGGGGGACCATATGAGATACTGGGAATTGAACCCGGGTTGGCCGCATGCAAGGCAAACGCCCTACCCTCTGTGCTATCACTCCAGCCCCTCTCTATGCATTCTTAACATTTCATTCTTATAGTTTTTTATGCATTCTTAACATTTCATTCTTACAGTTTTGGGCTCAGCTTTTAATCCTGTTAACCTTGTATGTATATATATATATATATGTATATATATATGTGTGTGTGTGTGTATATCACTGTGACTGTCATCCCATTGCTCATCGATTTGCTCTCGCGGGCACCAGTAACGTCTCCATTGTGAGACTTGTTACTGTTTTTGGTATATCGAATACGCCATGGCATATCGAATAGCTTGCCAGGCTCTGCCATGCGGGCGAGATACTCTCGGTAGCTTGCCGGGCTCTCCGAGAGGGGCGAGGAATCGAACCTGGGTCTACTGAGTGGTAGGCCAACGCCCTACCCGCTGCTCTATTGCTCCAGCCCCATATATATGAGCCCCATACACGAGGCCCACACCTCATGGTGTTCCAGGCTCCCTTTTGGTTCTGTGGGCTGGGATCACTCCAGGTGGGGATTGGGGGACACTGTGTGGTCCCAGGGATTGAACTGGGTCGGCCCTGTGCAGGGCGAGTGCCTTCTCCCCTGTTCTGTCTTTTGAGCATCGCAGGTCAGTGATTTTTTTTCATGCTCTGTAACTCTTTTTTAGGGGGCTGGGGGTGACATCTGGCAATCCTCAGAGCTTACTCCTGACTCTGTGCTCACAGATCGCTTCTGGCAGGGCTCGGGGGGTGGTATGTGGTGCCGGGAACCGAACCTGGTGGGCTGTGTGCAAGGCATGCGCCCTGCCCACTGCACCTTCTCTGTGGCCCCCGTGCTCTGTGACTCTGGCTGTGTTGGCACTGTGTTGGCCAGTGGAGCCGTAGCCTGTCGGACGGGCACGGGCTGTGAACCATGGCCCATGGTTTCATGGCTGCGTTCGGGCTCAGGTGCCAGGTAGGGGAGAGAGGAGGGAGGGCGCTCGCCGGGACCAGAAGCCAGATTCGGCGGAGGGGTCGGAAGTGGTGCTCGGGGGGCGCCGGGCGTGGGGAGCAGAGGCCGCAGCTCATGGTGCGTTTCTTCCCCCAGCGACCCCAGGCCCACGAACCCCCGCATCAACAAGCACGTCAACAACGACGTGACCCTGCGCATCCAGAACCTGACCATCCTGGTGAGGAACATCAAGACCTACTACCAGGTGAGGGGGCCTGCCCCACGCGGGGGCCGGCAGACGGGCGCAGGGCGAGCCCCCTTTGAGCTGGCATCCTGAGAACGGGCAGGGTGGGGAGTGGCCCCTCCCCCACTGCTGGCCCTGGGTTTCCCGAGGCAACCTGAGCCACGGTCCGCTGGGCCCTGTGCGAGCTGACTCCTGGGCGGTCGATCCCGGTTCTGCGAGTGTAGACACAGGACCGTGTTCTGGCTCAGTGGGCTCCTGGGTGGTCGGTTACGTCTCTGCGAGTGTAGACACAGGCTGCGTTCCAGCTCAAGGGCTCCTGGAGGGATGCACCCGGCTCTGCGAGTGTAGACACAGGCTGTGTTCCGACTCTGGGCTCCTGGAGGGACGCACCCGGCTCTGCGAGTGTAGACACAGGCTGTGTTCCGACTCTGTGGGCTCCTGGAAGGATGCTCCCAGCTCTGCGAGTGTAGATGCAGGCTGTGTTCCAACTCTGTGGGCTCCTGGAGGGATGCTCCCAGCTCTGCGAGTGTAGACACAGGCTGTGTTCCAATTCTGTGGGCTCCTGGAGGGATGCACCCGGCTCTGCGAGTGTAGACACAGGCTGTGTTCCAACTCTGTGGGCTCCTGGAAGGATGCTCCCGGCTCTGCGAGTGTAGACACAGGCTGTGTTCCGGCTCAGTGTGTACATTTAGGCCCACGGCTTACTGACAGAGTTCGGGTCCCCGTGGGGTGTCTCCTCATGTCGAGTGCTCACATCGAGTGAGTCTCGGGGTCAGTGGAGAGGCCCACTGGGCTTTCAGGCATGGGCGGGGCTGGGGGAGAAGCTCTGAGGGTCTGGATCTTTGTCCTGTGGCCCAGGGGCGGGTGGGGGGAAGGGTCCCGTCTGGGGCCCCTCGGCCTCTCCCCGGCTTTCAGAGGGAAGCGTGGCCACCCCCCTCCAGTCCCACCTGCCCCTGGGTGACTTAGTTCTGAGACCCCAGGCCAGGTCCTGGAGAAGGGAAATGGACTTGGGGCGGGGGTGGGTATCCGGCTCTGTCCTCCAGGGCAGCTGGGCGGTCCTGGGACCCCACTTTGGGAACCACCCTTCCCGAATTAAAGCTGGAGCTTCCCAGGGAGCCTGTGGCCCTTTGGGCTGGACCCTGTCCTGGTTCTGGCTCAGGAGCTCAGCGTGTGCTTGGGGCTCGCCTTCCCCTCGGGCACTGAGTTCAGGGCATGGGGGGGGGGGGTTGTTTGTTTGTTTTCTTTTGGGTCACACCCGGCCTTGCTCAGCGGTTAATCCTGGCTCTGCATTCTGGAATTACCCCTGGTGGTGCTGGGGGGGACCCTATGGGATGCTGGGAGTCAACCTGGCCTGGCCGTGTACAAGGCAAACGCCCTCCCTGCTGTGCTGTCGCTCCTGCCCCAGGGTTTTCCTTTTTTGTTTTTTTTTTTTTTCTTTTTGGGTCACACCCAGCGATGCACAGGGCTGACTCCTGGCTCATGCACTCAGGAATTACCCCTGGCGGTGCTCAGGGGACCATATGGGATGCCAGGATTCGAACCCGGGTCTGCCTTGTGTAAGGCAACCGCCCTACCCGTTGTGCTATCTCTCCAGCCCCCGCCCCAGGGTTTTTTGATATGAGCGGTTGGTTCCACCTTCCCCATGAGGGACCTGGGGTGTCTGGGAAGGGGGTTGGGTTGTGAGGTTTTCGGGGGTGCTGGGAGGTCACCCCAGCCAGCCTCCTGGGCCTGCCCCATCCCCGGTGGGTTTCTTGCACTGGGTTTTCTCTTAACAGCACCCCGGGAGGCCGAGAATGCACCCCCAGCCTTTGCATTGAGGCGTGGGCTGGGGTCATGAGAAAGCCTGTGGGGGCTGCATCAGTGGCACAAAGATGGGAGGTGCTGAAGGCTGAGGTGGCCCCCCGGGTGTTGGGCGGGGTGGGGGGGGGCAGTGCTAGGAAGCGTTTGGACAGTAGCCAAAGAGATAGTCCAGCAGGTCGGGTGCTTGCCTTGCATGTGGCCGACCCGGGTTCAATCCCAGGCATCCCGTCTGGTCCCCGGAGCACTGCCAGGAGTGATTCCTGAGCTCAGTGTCGGGCGTCAGCCCTGAGCCCAGCCAGCTGTGGCCCAGAAACACAGACCAAAGAAGAGATGGAGAGAGGACGGTGACCTGGGCTCCGGAACGAGACGCCGGGGCCGTTTGCCCTGCCTGGGGGGCGGGGGGCGTGCATGGGAGGCTTCTGGGGGTAGGCGCCAGCAAGGGGACTGTATCTCTAGGTTTAGGGGCGTGGGGGTGTGGCGTGGAGTGGCCTGGGTTGCCATGGTCTCCTCGTTTCCTGTGTCCCTGGTGAATTCGCACTGGGGGCACACCAGCCGGAGACACGCAGACTTTGGGAGGGAAGGCGGTGGGCGGAGCTGTCCCCTGCAGGTCAGAGGGCTCCGAGTGGCTCGATGGTCCAGGTCCCAGCTGGACACGGGGGAATCAAAGGCTGAGACTGGGGCGGGGGCGGGGTGGCTCTTGGGGTGATGCAGAGTCTGGGAAATGGGAGCATCCCGGAGAGGCGAGGCCGGGAGGAGCCCCAGGGGGAGGGGAGGGGGTCCCCGACCCGCAGACGCCAGGCCTCCCCCCCCCGCCCCGTGTGCACCCAGGATCCTGCCTTCTCTCTCCCGCCGCTGTCGAGGGTCTCTTCCCCAGCTGCTTGCAGAATACAGATCAGGTGGGCGGGCTGGGGGGGGGGGAGCTGGACACCCCTCCCCCTCCCCCTCCCCCGCGCCCACTGCTTCCTTCCAGTCTCCCCGTGGCCAGCGATGCCGTGGGCGGGCGTGTCCACAGCAACGTTCCCCGCCTGTCCCCTCTGTCCTGGTTCCCAGCAGAAGCAGAACCGGCCGTTGTCGTAAAGGGGCATCCGAGAACGTCACCCCTTCCTTCCTCCACGCACCGGGATCCGGTGTGAGGCCTGGGGCTGAAGCTGTCGTGGGGGGTGGGGGGGCCCTGGGGGCTCAGGGAGAGTGTCCAGGCCCGGCTTCCCGTCTCTGCCTCCCGAATGGTCCCTCTGCCTGGAGGTCCGTCCACTGGGCAGAGTGGGCTGGTGGGGCAGTTGGGGAAGATGAGGCAGGGACGACGTCTGCTCCCTGGGGAGCATTCCCCGGGCCTCTGAAGAATCTACAGTGACCGGTGCTGGAGCGATAGCACAGCGGGTAGGGCGTTTGCCTTGCATGCGGCCGACCCGGGTTCGATTCCCACCATCCCATAGGGTCCCCTGAGCACTACCAGGAGTGATTCCTGAGTGCAGAGCCAGGAGTAACCCCTGAGCATCGCCGGGTGTGACCCAAAATGCAAAAAAAAAAAAATTATACAGTGGCCAGGGCACCCTGAGCCTACTGTCAGGGGCAGCCCGTGGAGCTGGGCTTAGGGGGACCCCCGGGCCCATCCCCTCCTCCCCGCTGGGGTGGGGCCCTGGGTTTGGGGCCCGAGATCTGCCTTGGTTGCTTACCCCCAAACATGCCCCCCAAGGTTGGGGCCCACGGTGGCTTTCAGAAGCGGGGCCTGGTGTAGCATCACCCCAAATGGAGGAGCGGCCTCTGTCCACTGGGGCTGCCCTCTCCTCGAACCCGAGGTGCCAGGGGGCACTGCGGGACCCTGTTCCTCTGCATAGGGGGTGGACGGTCAAGCCAGGCCGGAGCCTCTGTGTGGGTTGGGGGTGTTCCTGGTGGGGTCTGGAGGGCGTAGTCCCTCCCCCCCCCCCACACACACAGGTGAGCCCCAGCCTGGGCAGACGCAGGCGGGGCCGAGAAAGCCAGGTGGCTGGGGCGGGGAGGCAGCTCCTGGTTCAGTCTCCGAGTCGGAGGAGGACAGTGTGGGTCAGGCTGAGGCCGGGCACTGGCCCCAGGACCTTTGCCCCAGAGCCCCCATCCGCCGGGGTGGGAGACCGGGCCCTGAAGGGACAGAACTGCAGGCTGCCGGCCGCCCGCCGCCCAGCGCTGCCTGTGACCCCGGCTGCCTTTTTTCACTCGCTCTGTCGCCAGGGTTGGCGACAACCCTGGCGGGGTTGACGTTAGGGAGATAACAAGATATTTTGTTATGGGAAGATGACTTTAGGGAGATAACAAGATATTTGGGGGTGGGGGGGTTGGAGATCGCTCAGAGAGGGTCGAGCGCATGCTTTGTGTGAGTGGGAGGCCCCCCAGAGCACAGAGTAGCCCCCCACACAGCACTCCCGGGTAGTGACCCCCAGAAGCCTCCAGGATCTCTCCAAAAATCCGCTTCTCCTTCCCTCCCTTCCTGGAGGTCAGGCCCGAGATTCGCCTGAGCATCAGGTTCTTACTGGCCTGGGGTGTGTGCACACACGTGTGCTTTCCCACCCTCGGGGCCTGTGCCCGAGGCCCCGCGTTCTCCGTGGCCTCCGGCGAGGAAAGCACAGGCTGGATCATCATCAGAAAGGCGCAGACGCAGTGTGAGAGGTGGAAGACTTTTGTCCCGCGTCTGAATGGCAGGAAACACGCGTTGGGAGTGTTTGGTGGCGCCCAGCTAACCCCGAAGCTGGGTCTCTGGGTGTACCGGGGTCTCTGGTGGCCGGAGCCTCTGATGGGAGGGGCCTGCACCTGGGCAGAGTCCTGAGAACTGTCATCGGCAGGGTCGGTGTTGTGAGGCCGGCAGGAGTCAGGGGACGGCGCTTGCCTCGCGGGCGGCCAGGCTGGGGTTGGTGCCCGGCGCCCCGTAGGATCCTTCCAGGAGCCCTCCCTGAGTGCAGAGCCAGAAATAACCCCCGTAGCAAACACGGAAGGAAGGAAATTAGTTAGTTGAGTGCCAGGAGAGATAGTACAGTGGGTAAGGCAGCCGCCTTGCGTGTGGCTGACCCCGGCTCAATCCCAGCTGGTCTTCTGCACCCTGCCAGGAGTGACCCCTAAGCACAGAGCCAGGAATAAGTCCTGAGCACTGCTGGGTGTGAAACACCCCCCATCCCCCACTCAGAAAAATACATACACAAAAAACGGTCACTGACGCTGTCATCCCGTTGCTTAGCGATTTGCCCGAGCGGGCACCAGTAACGTCTCCATTGTGAGACTTGTTGTTACTGTTTTTGGCATTTTGAATACGCCACGGGGAGCTTGCCAGGCTCTGCCGTGTGGGCGGGAGACTCTCGAAATGCCCTACCCGCTGTGCTGTCGCTCCAGCCCACACAAAAAAACTAGTATTGTAAATCACAGAACCTTCATCAGTTTTTAAAAGACTTTTGCTTGTTTTTAAAATCAGCTTGGTGAGTTAGACAGGTCGTTGAATGCGCGGGGAGGAATGACTTGATTTTTCTCCACATTTGACCTTGCGGGTTAAAGGTAGAGTTTGTGGGCCGAAGAGATAGCACAGAGGGTAGGGCGTTTGCCTTGCACGCGGCCGACCCGGGTTCGATCCCCAGCATCCCATATGGTCCCCCAAGCCCTGCCAGGAGTAATTCCTGAGTGCAGAGCCAGGAGTAACCCCTGAGCATTGCCAGGTGTGACCCAAAAAGCAAAATAAATAGATAGATAGATAGATAGATAGATAGATAGATAGATAGATAGATAAAGGTAGAGTTTGTGGGCCGAAGAGATAGCTCAACAGGGAGGGCACTTGCCTAACTCATGGCTGACCCAGGCTTGGTCCTCAGCACCCCGTACGTTCCCTGCGGCCGTCAGGAGTGATTCCTGAGCACAGAGTCAGGAGCAAGCCCTGAGCAGAGCTGGGTGTGGTCCCCAAACCACAAACCCCCCAAGACACTCTGAAGATGCTGGGGTGTGTGTGTGTGTGTGTGTGTGTGTGTGTGTGTGTGTGTGTGTGTGTGTGTGTGTGTGTGTGTGTGTGTGTGTGTTGTGTTTGGGCCACATCAAAGATCCTCAGAGGTTATTCCTGGGATCACACAAGAATCACTCCTGGTTGTGCTCAGGGATCCGACGCAGCTGTGCCTTCCCGCTGTGCTGTTGCTCCAGCCCCTGAGACACAGCTCTTGCTCTTGTAGCTGGTATCTGTTTTCTGAGAAACTTATCATCGTGGCTTTCCTGACTCAGTACAGGCGGGTGTCGTGTAAGAGCCAAAACAAACAAAAATTAATTTTTCTCTGATTGCAATTTGCAAAAGAATTTCTCCTCTTAAAAAAGAAAAGTAAAGGAAGGATTTCTCTGGAAGAATGTTCTCTCGGCAATCGCAAGGAAATGAGAGGCTGCCCTGGCCGGCCTCGGGGTGATGGTGCCATCTAGTTTCGTGTCCCCTCCTGGGAACACTCGGCCCAGCCGGCAGCCCCCAACAAGCTTCTTCTTTCCCGGGGGCAGATTCCTGGCATGAAATTCCGGAGTCAGAGGGCTCGGCTGCTCCCAGGTCCTTCGTTCCTTCGGCCAGAGCAGCTGCTCAGCCCGAATCGCCGGCTCTGTGCTCTGTGCTCTGTGCTCTGCCCCAGGGCTGACTCTGCCGCGTGCCCCGGCCCGTCCGGAGAGCATTCGGGTGCGTGGATTTGTGCAGGAGCCATCCTAGCTGTCGCGTGAATTCTTGTCGTTATTGCCTGTTTTTTCATTTTTCTCTTTTATTTCGGGGGCATGGACTGGAGTGATAGCACAGTGGGTAGGGCATTTGCCTTGCACGCGGCCGACCCAGGTTCGATTCCTCCGTCCCTCTCGGAGACCCCTGCAAGCTACCGAGAGTATCCCGCCTGAATGGCAGAGCCTGGCAAGCTACCCGTGGCATATTGGATATGCCAAACACAGTAACAACAAGTTTCACAATGAAGACATTACTGGTGCCCGCTCGAGCAAATCGATGAACTACAGGACGACAGTGCATTTCGGGGCCACGCCCAGTGGTACTCAGGGGCTCCTCCTGGCTCCGTGCTCTAGGGATGGAACCCCGGTCTCTGGCCTGCAGCTGCCGGTGATCGTGGGGGTGAGCCTGGGGTGAGCCTGGGCCCGGAGGCCTTCCTCAGGGAGACCCTGGGCCCTGCCCCTGCTGTGGTGGGAGCCGTGTGCCGGGGGCAGATGCCTCCCCTGTAGCCCAGGGGTGGGCCGGGAGCCCTGGGTTTCACCCAACCCTGCCAAGGCCTGCTCCCCCGAGCACCGCCAGGAGGGAGCCCTGAGCATGGCTAGGCACCTCTTGAGTCTCTGAGGAGGAGAAGGCAGCGACCTGGGAGGAACCGTCCTTGCTCTTGCTTCCCCTCTGGTGTGGAGTGACGAAATGTGGGGCGCGGAGGCAGGGCTGGGGGGTCACCGCCACCGTCGCTTCTCCCTCCTCACCTCTGCCCCAACCGCCCCTGCCGAGTGCCGGGTGCGGGGGATGCCCAGGGGCTTGGGAGCAGCAGTGGGTGGGAGTCGTGCGCGTCTGTACTGCAGGGCGGACGGGGGCTAGACTGGCATCAAGGGGGCTGCCCCGGGTTGTTCAGCCCCGAGGGGTGGGGGGCTGGGGTGGGGCTGGACAGTGGCGCCGTCGGCGCCGACACCGGGGAGAACTTTGGGAGTCAGTTTGTTTTAGTTATCTTTTTTTTTTTTTTTTTGCTTTTTTTGGGTCACACCCGGGGCAATGCACAGGGGTTACTCCTGGTTCTACACTCAGGAAACACTCCTGGCGGTGCTCAGGGGACCATATGGGATGCTGGTATTCGAACCCGTGTCGGCCGCGTGCAAGGCAAACGCCCTACCCGCTGTGCTATCGCTCCAGCCCGTTTTAGTTATCTTGATGTGGGGGTCACACCTGGAGATGCCCAGGGTTTGACTTCTGGCTCTGCGTTCAGGAACTGTGCCTGGTGGGTGCTCCGGGGAGCATATGAGATATTGGGAATCGAACCCGGGATGGCCGCGTGCAAGGCAAGGGCCCTACCCGCTGTGCTGCCTCTCCAGCTTATTTATTTATTTATTTATTTATGGGGGGGGGGCACTCTTGGCAAGCTTGGGTGACCCCATAGGGTGCCGGGGATTGAACCCGGGTCAGCCTCATGCACAGCCAGGGCTCTGGTCTACCTGCTGTATGCAGTTGCTCTGGCCCCTGGGAGTCCTTTTTATTATTATTATTATTATTTGCTTTTTGGGGTCACACCCGGCGATGCACAGGTGTTACTCCTGGCTGATGCACTCAGGAATTACTCCTGGTGGTGCTCAGGGGACCCTATGGGATGCTGAGGATTGAACTCGGGTCGGCCCCGTGCAAGGCAAACGCCCTCCCCGCTGTGCTGTCGCTCCAGCCCCGGGAGTCTTTTTTTTTTTTTTTTTGCTTTTTGGGTCACACCTGGCGATGCACAGGGGTTACTCCTGGCTCTACACTCAGGAATTGCTCCTGGCGGTGCTCCGGGGACCATATGGGATGCTGGGAATCGAAACCGGGTCAGCCACGTGCAAGGCAAACGTCCTACCCGCTGTGCTATTGCTCCAGCCCCCGGGAGTCTTTTTAAAGGGGAGAGTTTAAGGGGCCAGTGGGAGGAAGCCAGGGCAAAGGCGAACGCTTCGCACTCGGCCCACCCTAGCTTGATCCCCACTCCCATATGGTACCCCCAGCATCACTGGGTATCGCCCCTCCCCCGCGATACACTTACAGAAGGGGAGAGTTTTCATAGCTCAGTGAGCTGAGTGCCGGGTTTTGGGGGGTCTTTGTTTGTTTGGTTTGGTTTTCGGGTCACACTTGGGATGCCGGGGATCGAACCCGGGCTGGCTGTGTGCAAGGCGAGTGCCCTGCCCGCTGCACTATGGCCCGGCTCCAGCCTGCCACAGCGTGGTGGTCGGCCACTGCAGGGCCGGGTGTGACCCCGGAGCAGGAAAGAAGTAGAGGGAGTGTTAGAAGAAAGCCCGGAGCACCCCTGGGGCCCCCCTGCAGGGCCGGGGGCTGCTCTGGAGGGAGACACGTGGGGAGGGGTAGATCCAGGGCACCATGGGGGGTTACCCCAGCACCGGGGCCCCTGCAGACCCAGACGGGCCCCCACCCGCCGTGTCCCTCACCTGTCACCGCCCACATCCCACCGGCCAGAGGGGAGCAAACGCAGGGGTGCTGGTCGGGAGTCTGTCTCCCGCATCCTAGACACGCCCCTTCAGTCACCAGGAAGTTGGGTCGGCCTTGCACTGTGGGACTGTCACTCTGCCCCGTGCACCAATCAGAGCCCTCGGGGGGCGGGCACCACCAGCCTTCTGGCCCTGTGGTTGTCGGGCCTCTAGTCGCTGCTGTTCCCATTTCACAGATGGGGGATCGAGGCCAGAGGCCAGCCAGGTTCCCCCTCTCCCCATCGCGGACTAGGAGTATTGCAAAGTGCCCTGGCGGGGAAATGCCTTCCCAGGCGCGGCTTTGTAGGGAGCCCCTTGGAGAAGGTGGGAGGGGTCCCAAGCAGCCCCCTCCAGTGTGCTGGGGTCTCCAGCTCAGGGGCTCCCCTTGGCCTCGCCGCGGGCTGGGGCGGAGCGGGGAGAGACCGGGTTGCTTCGGGGCCCCTCTGGAACCAGCCTTCCGGGGCAGGCCCGGGGCGGGGCGGGCGCAGCTGGCCTCGGGCGGGGGAGGGGGCAGCCCTCCTCTCCCCTCCCCTCCCCCCCAGAGCAGCAGGAAGCAGAGAATCTGGGTTAATTGCAGGGGGTGGGGAGGGGTGAAAGGTGGGATTGATGTAATTAGCCGGGTTGGAATTCGGCCAGGCCCGACGGTTGGAAGCAGGGGTGTGGGGGGAGAGAGAGAGAGGCTGCCTGGACTCCCTGCCCTGCCCGGGTGCCCTCGCCCCACCCAACCCCTGACCCGGGGCTCGGTCTCTCCTTCCCCCTTCTCACTGGAGTCTCCCCTCTGTGACTCCGATCTGGGCCCCAGGCTGGCTGGGGGTCGCTTCGGGGGGCTCCCCCCATTCTGGCCCGCCCCCCCCCATGGCGCTTGCCCCCAGCCCCGCGCAGGGGGGAGTGGGGGCGGCCAGCTCTTGCTTGTAGCTGTGTCTCCTTTGAAATCCCAGCCCAGCCCCGGTGGGGGCGGGGGTGCCAGGGCGGCTTTGTGCTGGGCGCAGGCGGCCAGGCCGCTGTCCAGCTGGCCCGCGGGGTAGCTGATGCCCCCCCCGCCCCCCCACCCCGTGTCCCTGAGCCCTCCCTGCGGTGGCCCTTCTGGGTCCTGAGCGGGGATCTGCTGGGCTCGGCCTGGGCAGGCGCGGCCGCTCCCTCGCCCGGGGCTGGGGGCTGCGGTGCCAAGATCAGCATGTTGGATGCTGTAACTGGCTGTCAGGAGCCTCCGGCCGACGTGCCCGGGCAGGCTGGGCCCCTCCTGGAAGCCGCCGCGTGGCCGGGGGCCAGGCTCCGTCTCGGCGTTCAGCTGTCGCTTTGGACGGGCTCCTTGGCCGGCGATGGTGGTGGGGGGCGTGCGGGGGCCCGGGGCCTTCCCGACTCGGGTCCAGTCTGTCCGTGTGCACTGTTGGCGGGGAAGGGGCCGCCCGGTCCCTGCAGTCCTCAGCCTGTGGGTGATAACTTGGCGGGGTGGGGGAGGGCCCCTAGGGAGAGGAGGGGAGGAGGGTCCCCTAAACACAGGGTCAGGCCTCCCGGGGGAGGTCCCCGCAGGTCGGGGCGTGAGGAGGCTGCTGGGTTCCCCGGGCCGAGCCCGCCGTCTGGGAAGGGAGGTCTGGAAGCCCGAGTTCCTAGCAGTGGCCACTCCCGGGGCTCCCGGTCAGCACTGCGGCCCTCAGCTGCCCCCACCCGGGAGCCAGCAAGGAATCCAGGCGCGAGCCAGAGAAATGATGGGCAACGGGCAACCACAGGGACAGACGGAGGCCCCGGGACAGACACCCTGGAGTCGAGGGCGGAGTCGGGGGCGGAGTCGGGGGCAGGTGACTCCGCCCCTCTCCCCCAGGTGCCAGACTTCAGGCTTTGTGGGTGCCGGAGCCCAGCAGGGGCGGAGTGAGCCTGGGTGCTGGGGCGATTTCCTGCACTCGGGGCACCCACCCAGGTTCTTTCTCGTGCATGTTGGTTCTGGCCGTGTGCGGGGGTCTCTCGCAGCCTGCGGGGCTTTTGGGGGAGCCCCTGACTCAGCTGTCCCGTCTCCCGGCCCCGGCCACCCGCTCTCTCGCCATCCTCGGTCCCTTTCAGGGGTTGTCATGGTGGCTGTAAACCAACGGGGGTTTTATGATGCAAATGCGTCACTCGAGTCAGCTGGGAGGCCTCCTTGTCACCTGTCCCCTGTCCACTTCCTGCAGGACATTGTATGTGGGTGCGCTCAGTTCCTACCTCCCCGGCTGCTGGTCACCTCTGGTTGGTTCGCTCCCCTGCGCGACGAGACAGAGCGGGCGTCTCGGGGACCCACTGGTCTCCGCAAAGGAGGACGCTCCTGCACCAGGAAGGCGGCCGAGATTTTTAGTAACAAATGACTCTGGTCATTTGTCCGTTCCGCACACACTGTCTCTCCCCACCCCTTCTTCTCCCCCTCTTTTGGTTTTGGGTCATAGCCCGTGGCGCTCAGGGCTTACTCCTGGCTTTGCGCTCAGGAGTGACTCCTGGAGATGCTCAGGAGACCAATATGGAGCCGGGGATCGAACCCGGGGTCAGTCGTGTGCAAGGCAAGCGCCCTGCTTGCTGTGCCCTTGCTCCAGCCCCACTGCCCATTTCACCGTCTCTCCCCCGGAGACCCCCTTCCACCCCAGGATAGAGGCGCCTGTGGATTTGAGGTGTTTTGTGTGCCACAAACCAAAGGTTCCGCTGCTATAAACCATGAAGAAGTCGATCTAGAAATGTGTTTTGCAAAGTTAGGGCCAAGGGTGGAGATAGCCCAGTGTGGGGGGCACTTGCCTCTGCATGACCGGCCTGGATTTGATCCTGGCCCCCACATACGGTCTCCTGAGTCTTGCCAGGAGTGATGGTCCCTGGGCACAGAACCAGGAATAAGCCCTCAGCACACCGCCGGCGATGGCCTCGAACCCCAAACTAAATATAGTTACGACCAAAGCGACTGGAGTGATAGCACAGCAGGTAGGGGCTTTCTTTGCCTTGCACGCGGCCGACCCGGGTTCGATTCCTCCGTCCCTCTCGGAGAGCCCGGCAAGCTACCGAGAGTATCCCGCCCACATGGCAGAGCCTGGCAAGCTACCCGTGGCGTATTCGATATGCCAAAAACAGTAACAACAAGTCTCACAATGGAGACGTTACTGGTGCCCGCTCGAGCAAATCCATGAACAACAGTGAGCAAATCCATGAACAACAGGACAGTGACAGTGACAGTAACAACCAAAGCCAGGTGAGCCCCTATTAGGCTGCCCCCTCCTGACCCCACTGTTCTGGGGGACAGAGACCCCCCCTCACGGGAAGGAAGGGGCCCTGTGGGGACTGCCCTGGAGGCCTGGGTCCCAGTGGGACTGTTCCCCTTCCCGGGCCGGTCTCCCTGCAGAAGTTGGGGGTCGTGCAGAGCGGGTGGGCTGCCTCTGACCTCTGTCCCCGCCCAGAGCCCTGGAGAGCCGCGTGTGCCGCACCTTTGTCCTGTGCCTGTCACTCCCACGGAAGCTCCAGCCCCCCACATGCCCGGGGTGCCAAGGGGGCAGGACCCTGCTCCCTGCCCCCTTTTGAGTTTGTGAGGGGGGAGGGATGAGTGGCCGTGGCCCCAAAGGTCAGTTAGGGACTCTGTCTTCACCTGCAGCATCTGGGGTCGTGCTGGGGTCTAGGCTCGGGCCCCTGGATCAGGAACGCCCCGAAACCCCCCGACCCACTGCCCTACCACTTCCGGTGCCCCTTGACGCGCCCAGCATGGGGCGGAGATGTGGGACCTGGCTGTGCTTCCCTGGAAATGGACCCTTAGCCGGAGGCGATGCGTACCGCAGGCTGTGAGTTTGTCCGTACAACAAACAGAAGCCCCAGCCCCCAGCTCGCACCTCAGGCTTCTCCCACCCACCGCACCACCCGTCCAGGGTCAGCCACGGGGGGCTGCAGTGCCCCCTTTGTTCCAGAGGGTTTGTGGGGGCAGCCCTGGACGGAGAGGCTGTGTGGGCTGGGGTCTCGACAGGGGGGCTCCTGCTTACGGGGTCTCCCCCTGGTGTCTTCGTCCTGCTGCGGCCGGGAACGTCATATGGCAGGTGCCTCTCCCGGCGGGAGCGGAAGGGGCGGTTTTCAGTGGTTCCGGCCCGCCCTGCTCCCCGGAGCTTTCCCCTGGTCGGGCCTGCAGATAAACGCCCGCTCTGAGCCCAGTGACCAGCCGCCCCCCTCCCTCCCCTGATGCTGCACTGCGCCCCCTCCCGTCTGGGGTCACGTGCAGTGGCTGCTTCAGTTCCCAGGAACTCTGCAGCTCTGGCCGGCTCCCCGGCCCCCCCACCCCCCGTCCCAGAGCTGGGCTTTCCGGGGTGACCCCCCAGGAGGCCCAGTCTTGAGCGCAAGAGGAGCTGGTGGGTTCTGGTGGGTTCTAGCAGCTGGGGCTGAATGCGAGACGGGGCTGACTGTGGAAGGGGGCTGGGGGTGCTGGCGGTGCCTCCTCGGTCCCTAGCCCTGCCAGCAGCAAAGGACGGGCCCCTGTCAGTGTCCTGATGCGGGGTGTGTGGGGCCAAGCTCTGGGGGGCGGGAGAAGAGGGGTGAGTGGGGCCGAGCTCTGGGGGCGGGGGAAGAGGGGTGAGCGGGGCCGAGCTCTGGGGGGCAGGGGAATTGGGTGGCCTAACTCCTGGGCTAGTGCCCTGCCTGGGTGGTCTGGCTCAGAGCTAAGGCCCCCCCCAGCCCTCCACACCTCACAGGCCCCATCCCTGCCCTGCCTGTGTGCCCTCCGCCCCCCAGTGTGCCAGTGCTGCTTCCCAGGTACCCCCTGCAGCACCTCTCTGCTTCTCTGCTCTCACTCTGTGTGTGTGTCTGTGTGTATGTCTGTGTGTGTGTGTGATCTGGGGGTGTCCAGGTCCCGGTCCACCACTGGGAAACCACCTACTTTCATGCATGGTGCCAGCAGTGGGGGCACCTTCACATGCATGTGTGCACATGTGTACATGCATGTGTATATACGTGTGTGCTTGTATGTGTGTATGTGTGCGAGTGCATGTGTGTATGTACTCGTGTATTCGTGTGTGTGCTTGTATGTGTGCATGGGTGTGTGTACTTACGTATACTGTGTGCGTGTGCTTACGTGTGTGTGTGTGTGTGTGTGCATGCATGTGTATGTGTGTGTGTTTTTGTCTGCCTGGAGGTGTCCTGCCCTGCCAGATCCCGGTCTGCTGCTGGGAAACCACCTACTTCATACATGTTAACAGCAGTGGGGGCAGGAGTTTTAGATGCTGTGTGTTTGCATGTGTGTGTGTGTTTGTGCATGTATGTGTACTCTATATACATGTGTGTGCCTATACGTGTGCATGTGTGTGTTTACGTATGTGTGCAAGTGTGTGTATGCATGCATGTTTGTTTGTATGTGTGCACGTGCATGGGTGTGTATATACTCATGTATACGTGTGTGAGTATGTGTGTATGTGTGTCTGGGCTTGGCCTGCCCTGCCAGATCCCTGTCTGATGCTGGGAAACCACCCACTTCATGCATGTTACCAGCAGTGGGGGCAGGAGTTCCGGATGCTGTGTGTATGCATGTGTGTGTGTGCATGTACACATGTGTGTGTGTGCGCGCGCGAGTGTGTGCCTGTGTGTGTGCCTGTGCCTACTTTCCTGCACAGCATTGAAATTGCTTCCCTGCAGGGCCCTGAGATGCAGGGTCCTGTTGCGCTGGCTCAGGGGTGAGCCTCCTGGCTTCCGAAGGCAGAGCCGGGCTGCCCTTTGAATCGCCCCCTCTCAGCCACCAGCCGCCTTTAAACAGAAGAGGGCTGGAAATGTGGCCTGTGCGGCGCCTCCTTTGAAGTCCCGCCCCCCTGCCCCCTCGGTCCTGACTGGCTGTGGCTCCTCCCCTGTCGGGAGCCCAGAGCCACCCCAGGCCCCTGTCTTACTGGCTGGGGTGGTTTTTGTTGGGGTGGGGGCAGTGTGGGATGCGTCAAGGAGAAGGTCATGGCCATTAAAGGGCTCTGATCCGGTTACACCTACCCCGGCCCACTGACTGACTCAGCCCCTGCAGAAGGCCAGCGGGGTGGGATTGGGGTCACCGGGGAACAGAGCTGTGTGATGGGTGGTCCTAGGGGCTGCCACCCCGGGCTTGAGTGAATTAAGGCTTTGAAACTGAGATTCTCAGGAGAGAGTTTAGATTTGAGAGTGAAAAGCTGAGCAAGTGCCTGCTCGAGAGCACAGCGGGGAGGGCGTTTGCCTTGCACGCGGCCGACCCGGGTTCAATCCCCGCTATCCCATCCCATATAGTCTCTTAAGCACTGCCAGGAATAATTCCTGAGTGCGGAGCCAGGAGTAACCCCTGAGCATCGCTGGGTGTGACCCAAAAAGAAAAAAAATCTAAAAAACAAAACCAAAATGCCCAACTGAGCAAGAGGGTCTCAGAGATAATGGGGGGGGGGGGTGTTATATGCTTTTCCTGCACGCAGCCGCCCCAGGGTGACTCCCCAGCAGCGTACATGGTCCCCCGACCCTGGCCCTGGCTCAGATCCCTGAGCGCGGAGTCAGCCTGGAGCACCAACACGTGTGGACCCACAACAACCACGACAAGCAACAGCCCAAAACGAGGGAGGGTCCTCCGGTGTGTCCAGAGGACTCGGCTCCCCTTCAGGCCTGACTGCAGGGGTCGTCTTTGGTATTGAGGTAGCGGGAACGCACAGGAAAGCACGTCCCCGCGTCTCCGGGCACACTTGGCCTACAGACGTCCCTGGCACTGCATGTCGTCCCCCCCCCCCCCCCCCCCCCGCATCGAACCTCCCCGCTCCATCCAGCGTGGACCAGGAGCAGCCTCTGAGCACCGCTGGGCGCGGCCCCCCCCCCAACAGAAACCAAAAGGCAGAGGCCAGGAGGTCGCGCGGGGGCCAGGGGTGCTTCCTTTACATGTGGGACCCCCAGCTTGATCCCTGGCACCACATGGACCCCCAAGCATTGCCATGACCGAGTTGAGCATAAGTATTGCCGAAGAGGCCCCCCCCACCCCCCGCCCTGGGCGCTACTCGGGGCTCTCCCCCCACTCCCCAAATCAAGGTGCCGCGTGGGTGCTCAGGGCAGCGGTGTTCACGGAAGCCAGGGGCGGGGAGCAGGCCGGTGCCTCTCCGTGGCGGCTGGCTGGCTGGAGCCACCAGATGTGGCCACCACACAATGGGGAGTTAGTGCGGAAGGAAGGGAGGGAGGGAGGAAGGGAGTTTGGCCCAGGCTGTGCTGGGGGCAGGGGGGGTTGGGGGTGGGGGCGGGGGAAGCCCTGAGGCCTCATGCCAGGGGAACAGACCCAGGCTGCAGAGGCCGGGCGGAGCCGTCCAGGTCTTTTTTTTTCTTTTTTGCTTTTTGGGTCACACCCGGCAATGCACAGGGGTCACTCCTGGCGGTGCTCAGGGGACCCTATGGGATGCTGGGGATTGAACCCGGGTTGGCCGCATGCAAGGCAAACGCCCTACCCGCTGTGCTATTGCTCCAGCCCCGCCGTCCAGGTCCTACGGGGCAGAGAGAAGGTGGGGGTCGGGAGGCCAGCGCCCCGTGGCTTGGTCCAGGGGTCCGTGGTCCGTGGCCGGATGATGAGTTCTGTGTGGTCCGGAACGGCTGCGCTGGGCCCCGAGCGACAGCACTGCGAGGTTGTTTCCCTTGTCCAAGGCTGACCAGGGTTCGATCCCCGGCATCCCAGAGGAAGGTCCCCCAAGCACCGGTAGGAGTGATTCCCACGTGCAGAACCAGGAGTGGCCCCTGAGCACTGCGGGGTGCAGCCCTAAAAACCAGGAGGAAAAATCAAAGGCGGGACTAGCTGCACTGCGCTGGCGGGGGAGCCCCTGGCCGGCCCGCCTCCCGCCCCGTGCCCGGTGTGTGGAGGGCCTGAGTTCGAGCCCTACCACATGCTCGCCCAGAGACTGTCCAAAGTAGCCCCCTCCCCCGCCCCGCCAGCTGTGGTCCCCCCGAAACCAAACCCATGGAGAGGAGGCTGCCCCCCACTTGGGGGCTCGGTGACCCCTGCACGGGGCTGGCTCAGCGGGGGCCAGTGGACGTTTCTTTTCTGTCCGTTTCCTGCTCCACGCCCACCCCCTTTTTGTTTGTTTTACAGGAAAGACCTTTGCACTTGGGGTCGGCTGAGGAGAGCGGCCGCGGGTGGGGAGGGGGGGGTTTCCCAGTTCCCAAGGGAGCCGTGCGGCCCCGGTCCCAGCCCCGCCTGGGGAGGCGAAGGGCCGAACTCAGCTCTCCTCCTCTCCGTGTCTGCGGAGGACCTGGGGTAGCCGCTGGCCACGCAGGAAGGCCCCCGGCCTCTTGGCTGTGGCTGTCAAGACCTTGGGGACCCGGTGCTGAAATTTGGGGGATGGGTGGGGGGCCTGGCCTCAGTAGCGTTGGGGGCAGGGGGCCATTCCTGCGGTGCAGAGGGGACCGAGCACTGCCAGGGATTGAGTCGGGGGTGGCAGGGCTGGAGAGAGAGTGCGGTGGGGAGATGCTTCCTGGCACAGGGCAGACCCAGGGCTGATCCCGGCACCACAGACGGTCCCCCGAGCGCCGACCCCCCCCCCCCCCAGGTGTGATCCTGAGTGCAGAGCCAGGAGCAAGCGCCTTAGTCCCCACCTGTCTCCCCGGACGGCCTCTGGGATGCTCTGCGGCTCGTGGGAAAAGTGCAGTGTCCAGCGACAGGGCCGCCACGGGAGGGCGTGGCGCTCAGAGAGGTCAGAGGGGGACGGACACACAGCACAGAGGGCGGACGAGCTCGCTCCGGGTGGCGCGCAGACTCCAGGGAGCAGGGCGGACCCCATGGTACAGAACTGAGACGACCGAGCCCTGGCCTGGCAAGGAAGGGCCCGACCAGCCTCGACTTGGTGACAGTGGCGGGACATAAGGCACCGTGGCGGCTCGTGCAGGAGTACAGTCACGAAGCACCATTCGGGCCCTGCCCTCCTGGGCTCCGGCCGCCCTGGCCTCCTGCTGTCTGAGCCCCGCACGGCTGCCGGGGAGGTGTCCTTCTCTTTCTCTCTTTCTCTCTTTCTCTCTTTCTTTCTTTCTTTCTTTCTTTCTTTCTTTCTTTCTTTCTTTCTTTCTTTCTTTCTTTCTTTCTTTCTTTCTTTCTTTCTTTCTTTCTTTCTTTCTCCCTTCCTTCCTTCCTTTCTTCCTTCCTTCCTTTCTTTCTTCCTCCCTTTCTTTCTTTCTTTCTTTCTTTCTTTCTTTCTTTCTTTCTTTCTTTCTTTCTTTCTTTCTTTCTTTCTTTCTTTCTCCCTTCCTTCCTTCCTTCCTTCCTTCCTTCCTTCCTTCCTTCCTTCCTTCCTTCCTTCCTTCCTTTCTTTCTTCCTCCCTTTCTTTCCTTTCTTTCTTTCTTTCTTTCTTTCTTTCTTTCTTTCTTTCTTTCTTTCTTTCTTTCTTTCTTTCTTTCTCCCTTCCTTCCTTCCTTCCTTCCTTCCTTCCTTCCTTCCTTCCTTCCTTCCTTCCTTCCTTCCTTCCTTCCTTCTTTCTTTCTTCTCCCTCCTTTCTTTCTTTCTTTCTTTCTTTCTTTCTTTCTTTCTTTCTTTCTTTCTTTCTTTCTTTCTTTCTTGCTTTCTTGCTTTCTTGCTTTCTTGCTTTCTTTCTTGCTTTTCTTTCTTTTCTTTTCCTTTTTGGGTCACCACCCGGCGATGCACAGGGGTAACTCCTGGCTCTGCACTCAGGAATTGCTCCTGGTAGGGCTCGGGGACCCTATGGGATGCTGGGAATCGACCCAGGTCGGCCGGCCGCGTGCAAGGCAAACGCCCTCCCCGCTGTGCTATCACTCCAGCCCCAGAGGTGTCCTTCTCTGCCCCCGTGCCCCGAAGGCGACCTTGGCCACTGTGCAGATGCAGGGGCCTGGAAACCCATGCTTTCCAGCCTCCTATTTTTATCAGGGAATCAGAGCGACAGGGTCTTCCGTCAGCCCGGCCTTGGCTGCCCTCCTGCCGGCTCAGCACATTTGGCTGCCAGCTCGGGCGGGGACAGCTGAGGGCTATTCATAGCCCCGTCGCCCTGGGGTCCTCGCCGCCAGCCCCAGGAGGAGCCCCGGGGGTTCAGAGCCTCTGGCGTGCCCCTGCCTTGTCCACACGGCAGTCCGGTCCCTCTGTCCCCTGGCGCCAGGGCGCCCGTCCTTGTAGCCGACGCCGCCCGGGAAAGACCGTTGAGGTTCTCTGGGCAGGAATGCGGGGCCCAGGGTTGGGGGGCAGAACTCGGCCTCGAGGCCTTCTGGAGACTGAGAGCTGAGACGGTCTGAGGGGGAGGGCCTGCGGCTGTCACCCCCCGTGAGTCCCCGCCGCCCCCCCGGGACCCCGCACTCAGCTCTGGACGGCCGCCCCTCCGTGGGTCTGCTCTCCCTGGGGTCCTTGTTGTCTCAGAGGGGCATTGCGGCCACGCTGGGCTACCCGGGTCCACGTGGCTGAAGCACTCAGGGGCCAGCTGGCCATGGGCATGGCTTGGCCACCAAGACCCCGTACCGGGCTCTCTGTCCACACTTGGGGCGGCCCTGGGGGGTGTTCACATCTCTGGGTTCTGGCTCCCTCGGGCCATCCTGGCGCTGAGTGTGTGGAGACGGGGTGCCAGCCTCCAGTGGGTGCCCTGGGGGCCGCGTGGGCAGTGGATGTGCCGGTCGGGCCCCCGGGAGAGCCGGTCCTTCCTGCTGCCGCCTCAGCCGTGGGTGACGGGAGAGCCGGGCGCCCACTCGCCGGAGACGAGCACGAGGCACGAGGTCGCGGGTTCATGTGTCATCAGCCCATTTCACAGATAGGCAATGGACGTGGCTCTCTCTCGGGGTCACAGAGTGTCAGAGCCCGAGCAGGGGGTGGCCACGGTGGTGCTGGGAGGCCTCTGGTGGGTTTCAGGCGGGCCCACCAGGATGCAGATGGAGATGAACTGGGAGCATCCCCCAGCCCCGGCCCCAGCCCCAAGAGAGATGGTGAAGGAAGGTATCAAGTCCGGGACAGTATTAGGGGACCCCAACCCCGGGGGGACGGGGCAGCTGCTCACGTCTCTTCCGCTACGGGCCTGGGGCTGCCGTGGGGCAGGACAGGAGGACTCCGGAGAGGCCCTGGCTGGCTGGCTAACGTTCATCGCTGTCGTCCCTCAGGGGTGACCCCTGTTGTGTGCCCCATGGCCTTTGCTGTCCCTGGGGAGGGCAGGGGGGTGGTGCTGGCCTTGGCAGGTGGTGTCTCTGAGGGGCGAGGTCGGGGTGGCCCCTGTGGCAGCAGGTGGGGCCCTGACACCTGCCTCTGGGGTCAGGCTCGGCGGGAGGGGGTGGGCACAGAGCAGGGGCTCTTGGGGCACCACCGTGGGGGCCCCTGGCAGGGAGACTGGTTGGGGGGGAGGCGCTGACCCCGCCTCCCTCTTAGGGGGCACCGGTGTGTCCTCGTCCTCGGTGCAGTTCCCCGGGAATGTGTCCAGCAGGCCCCAGGGTGTGTCGGAAGCCCCCCCCCCGGAAAAAGACACGCATGCACCAGGCCGGGTGCAGCCCGCACACCCCAGGCCCTTCCTGCCGGGGCCAGGCGTGTCCGGGCCTCCCGTGGGTACCAGCCTCTCCTTTCACTCACTCACATCCTCTCCCTGTATCCCCGAGCCTGCAGACCCCTCCCAGGCGGTTCCCAGGGGTGTCGGGTTCCCACCACCATTCACCCAGCCCTGCACCCGGGTCTGAGGCAGCGGGAAACTGGTTTGGCCGAGTAAACGGATCCGTCCGCTGCACCCCCCTGCATGCCCCCCTGCCCCGGCCTCCGCGAATGAGGGTGCCGCTGCTTAATGAGCCGCATGGGGGCCTCCTCTCGCTTGTCACTTGAGTGGCCTGAGCAGGAAGGGGGAGCCTGGGGGCCCCTCACTGCCCCCTGCCTCCTCCTCCTCTGGGCCAGAGCCCAGCCGGGGAGGAAGGCTGGGGGCCTCCCTGCCCCAGCCTGAAGGTCAGGACCAAGGGCACGTGCAGGGCGCCTCTGGCTCTGCTTTCCATGCAGGCCTGGGGGCTGGCACCCGGGGTGGGGTGCCGGGGCCCAGGGGTCTCCGAGACCTTGCGTGTGTGGTCAGTGTATCGGCAGGGTGCAGGGATTTCAGGGGCCAGCTGCTCCCTCCCTCTCTTCCCCGAGGCTCGGAGGGGGCAGGGGTGGCAGGCAGGCACCCTGCGCAGGAGGGCCCCGTGTTTCTGGCCTGTGCCCCCCCCCCCCGGAAGGTGCGGCCCTGGGGTAAGTCGGGCTGCAGAGCCTGGCTCGGGGGCTGGGTTTGGAGTGTCTGTGCCTGGCAGTGCCCCCCGGCGTCCGCCGAGGCCGGCTGTGGATTTGCGGGCATCCACTCGTGCCCGGCCCTCGACAGTGTGCCCCAGACTGGGTGTCTGTGCTGCCCCCCGGGGGCTCCCCACACTGCAGGGGTGCAGCCCTGGGAGGGGTGGAGCAGATGCCCACCGTGTGCTGCCCGAGACCCCCTCCTCCACCCCCGGCGCAGAGGCCTGAGAGCACAGCGGGACCCCGAGAGCAGGCCGTGCTGGTGCCCACCCATATTTCTGCGGCTGTAGGGAACCTTCTGGAAGTGTCTGGACTGGAGGCAGGTGTGCCCGTGGGCGCCCCATGCCCGGGTGGCTGCTCCCTCTCTCCCTGAGCTCGGGGCTCACGCCCTCAGCCTGGGCGCGCGGGAAGGTGTGTGGACACTGGGTCACATGCGTGTGTCTGCAGGACCCTCTCCTCCACTGGCCAGCGGGGGCACGGAGGCAGGAGAAAGGCTTGTGACCGCTTTTATTCTCGTTTTATGTATCTTTGTATTTGGGGTGGGCTGGAGCGATAGCCCCGAAGATAGGGCATTTGCCTTGCACGTGGCCGACCGGGGTTCAATTCCTTCTCCCCTCTCGGAGAGCCCAGCAAGCTACCGAGAGTATCCCGCCCGCATGGCAGAGCCTGGCAAGGTACCCGTGGTGTATTCGATATGCATAGTAACAGCAAGTCTCACGTCTTGGAGACGTTACTGGTGCCCGCTCGAGCAAATCGATGAACAACAGGACAACAGTGCTACAGTAGGTTTGGGGTCACACCGGCCAGTGCTCAGGGGTTACTGCACTCAGGGATCACTCCTGACGGGCTCGGGGGACCTTATGGGATGCCAGGGATCCAACCCGGGATGGCCATCTGCAAGGCAGGCGCCCTCCCCGCCGCTCTGTTGCTCCGGGCCCCTGTAATGGGTTCCAAGATGCGGAACCAGAACCCTGCACTTCCCCTTCCGCCCTCCCCGTGAAGAAGCCACGGTGAGAAATGGCGGTGGGGGTGGGAATCGGACTGTGGCGCCCCCCTGCCCCCCCGCCCCGCTGCTCAGGGAACACATGCGTGGACACAGGCTGTCGGGACGGGGCTTGGGCCAGCTGGGGCTGCAGCGAGGCCTGGTGGGACTGGGTGGAGAGGGGACACTTCAGCCCCACCCCTGGCCCCCAGCCCCAATTCCCACCCAGTCCCCAGCATCTGCCCCCACCCCCCTCCCAGAGGCCCCCACCTGGCCTTTCCAGAACTAAAATCACAGACGCCCTCCCGTCTCCCGTCCTTCAGTGAACGGCAGAAAGCATCCCCCCCACCCCGTCCCCCCATTGCACCCGAGGCTGCTGCAAACCCTCACCCAGGGGTGGTGGCCCCCGAGGAGGGGAACTCTGCCTCAGTGGTAGGAAGAGGGTTCAAGTCAGGGCAGAGAGGACAAAAACGCCTTCCCAGCGCCTTCCCCTGGGGCCCCACGGGGCCTCTGGTCCTGCCCCTCACCCTGGTGGGATACAGGTGTGGTTCCCGATGGTTCTGACGCTGGGTCTGGTGGGTGGGCAGGGCCCAGGCCTTGTCCCCGGGACAGGTGGGGCGCGGAAGGCCTGGAAGCCCCTCAGGGAGGGTTGAGCGCCTCCACCTGCCGCCCGGCCAGGTGCGTGTATGGGGGGGTGCATTGTGGGCATTGTGTGACATTTTCCATGATGGCTCAGTGGAAGGGCGCTCGAGGGCGCGCGCGCACACACACACACACACACACACACACACACACACACACACACACGTGCGCTCGCGCCACTTCCCCTGCCGGGTGGGGCACGGGAAGGGCCGGTGTGTCTGCAGCTCCCGGTGCCACGGTCTCCTGGGCCAGAGGGAACACACAGCCGCCTGGGGTGCGCCCCAGACACACCCTGGAGCCTCCCGGGGTCCACTGGCCCCGCTGGGCTCCCGTGTGCCACGCCCCGACTCCCGCTATGCCCCCCGGAGCAGGCAGAGAGGGGGCGCTGCACTCGGACAGGCTCCGGGAAGACCCTGGTCGGTGTGTGGCCGGGAGTGAGGTAGGTCGACTGGACCTACAGTGTTGCCTTTTTCTTTTCTTTTCTTTTCTTTTCTTTTCTTTTCTTTTCTTTTCTTTTCTTTTCTTTTCTTTTCTTTTCTTTTCTTTTCTTTTTGGGTCACACACCAGGCGATGCTCAGGGGTTCCTCCTGGCTCTGCACTCAGGAGTTATTCCTGGCTGTGCTCAGGGGACCATATGGGATGCTGGGAATCAAACCAGGGTCGGCCGCATGCAAGGCAAATGCCCTACCCGCTGTGCTATTGCTCCAGCCCCAACTCCAGCCCCAACTTGCGTGGCTTCTTTTCTGAAGGGTCCACCCTTCTCTGGGTGGGGCTTGCAGCTGGGCAGTGCCTCAGTTTCCCCTTTCCAAAGAGCTTCAGGGTTTGAGTCACGGAGGGCTGTGATGTTCGTGCCCCCAGGGCTGCGGGCTCTCTTCCGAAGCCTTGTTATTCCCCGGGGACAGGGCCAGGCCTGCCCACCTGTGGAAGGAGGAAGCGTCTCCTGGCCGAGCCCGCCCTGCCCCGCCGTGGGAAAACAGGCCGGTGCTGAGCACTGAGGGCCGAGTGGGCCGACACAAGCCGGGTCTGGCTTGAAAGTGCTTTTCCTGCGCTGTTGAGCTGGCGCAGGGTTAAGGTACTCGCTGGCTCAGTCCCAGGCAGGCATATGGTCCCCTGAGTACCACCAGGCGTGACCCCCGGCCACCTCCGGGTGTGGCCCAGCAGCTGGGGGAAGAGGTTAGATCAGTGCTTTTCGGGGGGCCTGGGGTGGCTGGGCGGGAGAGCGCTTGCCCTGCAAACCGGGAGGTCACAGGTTCGATTCCTGGCACCGCCCCCCCTGCAGGCCCCCTGGCTCTGTCTGCCGTTTGGATCCCTCCCACCACTGCAGAGTTCGTGATCTCCCGGGGCCCGCTGTGCCCAGTGAGCACTGCAGCTGAGAACTAAAATAGTTGTCTTGGTTTAAGAGAGTTGGAAATGATCACTCTGGATAAGAACTGCGTGTTGAGAAGCAGGGTAACCTCTCGGCACCTGTATTGCAGGCCATCGTGCCCGATGGGGGCGTGTGAGAGAGAGAGACAGAGACAGAGAGACAGAGACAGAGAGACAGAGAGACAGAGACAGACAGAGAGACAGAGAGACAGAAACAGAGACAGAGAGACAGAGAAAGAGAAGGGAAGTGCCTGCCATAGAGACAGGCTGGGGATAGGGTGGCAGGAGGGGAACTGGGGACATTGATGGAGGGGCGTGTGCACTGGTGGAGGGACGGGTGTTGGAGCACTGCATGACTGGAACCCGACCTTGATCAACTTTGTAAATATCTCACAGTGGCTCAAAAAAATAAATAAAATTAAAAATGATGGGATCTCGAGGCTGGAGCAATAGCACAGCTTTGAGGGCGTTTGCCTTGCATGCGGCCGACCCAGGTTCGATGCCGAGCGTCCCTTATGGTCCCCTGAGTACGGCCAGGAGTGATTCCTGAGTGCAGAGCCAGGAGTGACCCCTGTGCATCAACGGGTGTGACCCAAAAAGCAAAATAATAATAATAATAATAATAAATGATGGGATCTTCCCCCACCCCCCAAAAAAAAAGCGTAGATGCGAGGAGTCACTTTTATGAGTTTCACCTAAATTAAAATGTCTTACATACTTGGGAAAAAAATCTTTGGGTCACACCTGGCGGTGCTCAGGGCTCCCTCCTGGCTCTGTGCTCGGGGATCCCTCCTGGCTCGCTCCAGGGGCCATAGAGGCTGCTGGGGGTGCCCAGGGTGGAACCCAAGTCGGCCACATGCCAGGCAGACAGCCTACCCTCTGAACTCTTCACCCCTGCCCCGCAGATAAAGGCTTTTTGCAGCCCAGAGGAAAGCGTGTGATAAATATTGCCCCTGGGGAATCGGGGTGAAGGCACGGGAAGGGCTTTCGGACTGGGGGTCTCCTTCAGTCACATGCCAGCCGCCCCCACCCCCCGGTCACAGTCATGTGACAGTCACGTGACACAGTCTTGTGGCACTTCTCAGGTTCTACCGGAATCCCTGGCTGGGGTGAAGGGTGCCCCCCTCCACCACGCCAGCCTGCTCGGGGGAGCGGAGCTGTCCTGCCCTGACCCTCCCCTCTGCCGTCCTGAGTGACGGGACCTCGGTTCTTACGAGGTCTGCTGAGTCTTTCCTTGTGGCCTTTTGGTGGGAGGGGGCCACACCGGCGGAGCTCGGGGCTTGCTCCTGTCTCCATGCTCCAGGTTACTCCTGGTCGTCCGGAGACCGTCTGGGGCACCTGGGATCCAACCCAGGTTGGCCGTGTCCGAGGCAAGCGCCCGGCTGTCTGCTGTGTCTCTCGGTCCCCACGTAAGAGACTCTCTTTTTTTTTTTCCTTTTTGGGTCACACCTGGCGATGCTCAGGGGTTCCTCCTGGCTCCGCACTCAGGAATTAGTCCTGGGGGTGCTCGGGATGTGGGGGATTGAACCCGGGTCAGCTGCGTCCAACCAAACGCCCTCCCCACTGTGCTATTGCTCCGGCCCCGTGAAAGACTCTTAGGGTGTCTCTTTGGAAGACCAGATAGTTGGCTCAGGGATGCCTCCTGGGAACGGTGATGAATAAGCCCCTCCGCCGCCCCCACACAGCTGGAGGGGAGCCGCGTGAGAGTCTCCCTGTGAGGAGGTGGGGGCGGCGGGGGAGGGCCCGGGCCGCCGGCCCTGCCAGCTCATGGCGGCCTGTCCTGTGCCCTGGAGCATGTAGGCTGCCCGGCTCTGGCTGACCTGGGGTGTCACTGTGTGTCACGCATGACCCTGACGTGACCCCGTGGGCACCTGTCTCCGTGCTGGAGTGCCGTACGTAGGCTGGGGTCAGGACCGAGCTGTTCTGGTGCCTGGTCGCCACCAGACCAGGTCGGGGAAAGGCCCGCCACTGTCTGGGGGGACACCACAGCTAAGCCCCGAGAGAACCCTGCACGTCCCGAGTTCCTCTCCCCGCCTCCGGAGCCCGGCCGGGGCCTGGGTGTCCCCGCCGTGGGGGTGGCTGTGGGCCCCGAGAGGCAGCGGCACTGTGGACAGCGATGCAGCGATGCAGCGATGCAGTGATGCAGTGAACAGCGCTGAGCTGTTCCCGTCACCTGCCTCGGGGCGGGGGCGCATGCTCAGCAGAGAAGCCCCGAGGCTCCAGCACTCTCCTTGCTGAGCGACACTCGGGGCGGGAGCACGGGGACATGGGCGAGGCGCCCGCTTGGCAGACAGCTGACCGGGCTCCGTCCCCGGCACCCCGCACGGTCCCCCGGAGCCTGCCAGGAGGTGATGCCTCCGTGCAGAGCCAGGCGTGAACCCTGAGCACTGCCGGGTGTGGCTCCAAACCCAGAGCAGAGAAATAAGGCCGCACGCCACAGATCAATGTACTTTTTTTTTTTTTCTTTTTGGGTCACACCCAGCGATACACAGGGATTACTCCTGGCTCTGCACTCAGGAATTACCCCTGGCGGTGCTCAGGGGACCATATGGGATGCCGGGAATCGAACTTGGATCGGCCGCTTGCAAGGCAAATGCCCTACCCGCTGTGCTATCTCTCCAGCCCCGATCAATGTATTTTTTGTGCGGTTTGCATACGCCTGGCCCTGCTGGGGTTCTTGCTCCTGCCTCTGCACTCAGGACTTACCCTGGCGGGCTGGGGGTGGGGGTGGGGTGTGGAACGGGGCCCTAGGGGATGCCAGGCATCGAACCCGGGTCAGCCAGGTGCAAGGCAAATGCCCTCCCCACAGTACTATCGCTCTAGCCCTAAATGTACTTAAAAAAAATCATTGAAAAAGATGCATTTCCTCCAATTGCCGTGGTGTGGGGACGAGGGTCATTGGTGGTGGCTGGGTCTGAGGGTCAGAGGTCACACTGCTGCTCCCTGAGGGCCACGTGCTTTTCCTGGCGGTGCCTGCGTGCGGCCTGGGTGCTGGCCCGTTGGGTCGCACAGTCTCCTGGGGGGCGGGGCCCGCCTTGCCCGCCGACTGCAGACTCAGAGTCCCGGACCCCCACACCCTCGGCATGGGTGTGACGCTGGGGTTCCAGCTTGAGGCCCAGGGCCAGCTCCCGGGCCGCCGAGCTCTTTCTGGGAGCCTTGTAAAGTGCTCCTGGGGTACTCGGTGACGCAGAGAGAATGTGGGAAAATAAGGGAATGTGCTTTTTAAAAAATTTTTCTTATTGGGTCACTCCTGGTGGTGCTCGGGGGCCCTATGGGATGCCGGGGGTGGGCCTGATGGCCGGCCGAGTGCAGGGTAAACCCCTCCCCGCTGTGCTCCGGCTCTGCCCACCGAGTGTGCGTTTCTGCATCGAACGCCAGGCGTCCGGTTCCTGGGAGGGAGGGAGGGTGGGGGCTCCGTCGGGCTATGTCCTCAGCCTCGGCTTGGGGGTGACTGCTCAGGGAAAGGTGCTCACTGAGCACAGTGAGGGTGCTGTACCCAGTTTCCTGTGTGTCTGGTCCACCCCGTCCCCTCGGGCTGAGACTGGGGGTAGGGGTCCCAGCCTCCCCCACTGCCCATCTCCCTTGCTCCGGTTCTCTCCACACTGCCCGCCGGCTGCAGTGAGTGCCCTGCCCGCCGGCCGCAGTGAGTGCCCTGCCCGCCCCAGCCACGTTGCTGTCTTGTGGCCATCAGAGCCGGCCCCGATGGCTTCCAAGCCAGGCTCGTGTCATCTGCTCTGCTCTTGCCCACTGCCCCCTCCTCCGTGGGAGAAGCCCTGGACCCCTCCGGCCAGGCCCTGAGCCGCATGAGAGGTGAGCTGGCCGTGCAGAGCTCCCCTGGGAACTCTCCCTAGAAAGTGGCAGCGCATGGGGGCTGGAGAGATGGCACAGGGATCAAGGCACTCGTCTTGAAAGCAGGTGACCTGGGTTCCATCCCTGGTACCCCATACAGTCCCCCAAGCCCCGCCAGGAGTGAGCACAGAGCCAGGAGTCAGCCCTGAGCACAGAGCCAGGAGTCAGCTCTGAGCACAGAACCAGGAGTCGGCCCTGAGCATAGAGCCAGGAGTCAGCCCTGAGCACAGAGCCAGGAGTCAGCCCTGAGCACAGAGCCAGGAGTCGGCCCTGAGCACAGAGCCAGGAGTCCCCTGAGCACTGCCGGATGTGGCTCCACACCAGAACAACACAGGAACATGAATCAAAGGTGACAGGGCTCCTGCCGCCCCTCTGCTGGCCCCCGGGTGGGGGTGCAGCTCCGTGGGAGGGGCTGTCACTGGTGGGCAGGTCAGGGTGTTGCTGGATCATCGCCCTCCCCCCGCAGGTCACCGGGGGTGATCGGAGGTGGGTCTCAGAGCCACCTCAGTCGTAGGTGACATGGGGGCCTAGTGGCCACTCCTGGACTCGGCCCCTCATTGCTGCTGACCTGGCCACGTCGAGGGGAGGCCCAGGGGTCCCACACTGTGGCTCTGGGTGGCGTGGCACCGAGCCAGGGTGCCCATCACAGCCTCCGGGCTTCCGCTCTGAACCCCCTTCCTGGGACCCCCTGCTGGCCTTGGGGCTCACAAGGATCCAGTTGATAACCACAGGACAGACAGATGGACGCAGGCTCACCCGTGGCATTCACGGAAGAAACATTCATTTAGGGCCTCCCCATGCCCGACTCGAGCCCGGTCCCCTCTGAGCTCCCCAGGAGGAGGGGTTGGGGGCCAGGGGGGCTCTCAACTTTCACTGATGCCCCCCAACTCCTCACGACACGTTGCCCAGGAGATACTGGGCTCTGCAGGACCTGAGAACAAAAGAATGCATGAACAAATGAATGACCAAACGAATAAATGAATGAATGAGTGAATGGGTGAACAAATGAATGAAAAATTGAGTGAATGGACAGATGAACATGTGAATGAATGGCCAACTGAATGAATAAATGAATGACAAATGAATGACTGAAGAGTGGATGAACAAGTGAATGAATGAACACATGAGTGGACGGATGAATGAACAAGTGAATATAGACATGGGTGAATGAAAGAATGAACAAACTGAACAAATGAATGACTGAAGCGGCGAGCAGGCCCGGGAAGCGGTCTGTTGTGGCTGTGTGACGGATTGTGTCCGGGGTCCCAGCGCAGCTTCCCCTGGGGGAGCCCAGCTTCCGTTCCTGGTGCCAGAGGCCCCTGGCGCTGCCGGGAGTGACCCCCACAGCACCACGGGGTGTGATTTCCCCCAAAAAACACACGCAAGAAATTTTTTTGAGTAAAGTGTGTGTGAGTGTATGCGCACGTATGTTTGTATATGTGTGCATGTGTGTGTGCATGCATGTGCGCATGTGTGTGTTTGTGCGTGTGTGTGTGTGTGTGTGTGTGGTGTGTGTGTGCATGCATGTGTGTGTGTGCATGTTCGTGCATGCATGTGTGCGTGTGTTTTCTCGTATTTGCAGACCTACTTTTCTGCTCAGGCCCTAAAGAGGTCTCAAGCGGGGAAAGTTCCAGAAGCCTGGCCCTGGGCCAGAGCGGCGTGGCTGCGGCTGGGCAGTGGGGCGGCAGGTGCTGCCGGGGACACCTATAACCCCGCCCCGTCTCCCACCTCCGGGGTCGGGCCCCCTCCTTGGCTGGGCCCTGCCGTGGGGGCGGGTCAGGGCCAGCCCCAGCCGGATGTCCCCGTGCCCCAGCCCTGCCCTCGGCCAGTGCGTTCCAGATGGGTGCCTCGAGCTCAGCCCCTGTGGGCTCCTCCGTGCCCGCCCCCGGCCCCCGGGACCCCCTCCCCGACAGCCTGGTGGGCGCCTTCTCCATGCCCCCCCCCCACTCTTCTCTGCTCTCCGAGTTTGGGCGCACCTGGCCGTGTTCAGGGTCTCTGCGGCCTGGTGCCGCCTGCTGCTGGGGCCCGTGTGGGCCCCCCTGAAGGAGCCCGGCCGGCCCCGCCTTCACGCCAGCTTCCGCGTGCGAAGCCTTTATTTACACCTTCGCTCCTTGCTTCCCTCGGTATCCCCGGCAACCCCGAGGCTTTGTTGGCTGACTTGGCAGAGTTGGGGTGTGTGTGTGTGTGTGTGTGTGTGTGTGTGTGTGTGTGTGTGTGTGTGTGTGTGTAGGGGGAGGGCCTCCCTCCTCTGCCTCCACCAGGGGGGCGGGGCCGGGCTCTCTGGGGTGCCCTGGAAGCCTCTGGGCGGGGAGCAGAGGCTGGTTTGCTCCGGGGCTGCCCAGAGACCTGAGCCCTGCCCCCGCTGGGCCCAGCGGGCAGCCTGGTGGCCACTCTAGGCTGTGGGGGGGGCAGTGGGGTGACACATGGCAGCCCGAGGTCCCAGGCACACCACTGTGGGATGGAGAGGCCGCGGCACGCCCCAGAGGGTGTCCGAGCTGCCCTGGGCGGGTGGGGGATTGCATCAGCCTGGGGCCCCTTCTGTCAGATTTTCACTTCCTGCTGGGCTCCTGCTCGTGTCTCAACCTTCCTGCCCCCGGGCCGGGCCGTGCCCTGCGCCCTCCTGTTTCCTGCCATAGGACGAAGTTCTCGGTGCTGGCACGGTCTCCCCACAGCGGAGCCGGGGGGGGGGGTAGTTGTGGGTGCAGTCTGCTTTGGGGGTCTTCATGGAAGGGAGAGTTCCCGTGCGGGCTGCTGAGCATTGTGTTCTTCCGAGAAGGGGCAGGTGGACCCGTGGGGTGGAGGGTCTGCCGCAGCCCAGCACAGACCCGCCCGTGTATCACCGTGTGGCCTCCCTGCCCCCCACCCCGGGGCTCCTGCTGCTCCACATTCTCTGGTCTCACACACACACTCAGAGGCTTGTGTGTTACATGTACAGTGTCCTGTACATGCAACCACATGCCACACACACATGCAGTCTCAGGCATGCATGGACACACACATTTACACGCAGTGTCAGGTGTGCGTGGATATACACACAGTGTCATGCACACATGAACACGCATGTGGATACACATGCACACAGTGTCAGGGGCGTGTGGACCTACACACGGTGCATACATGCACACACAGTATTAGGCAACGCGCGGACACCCATACGTGCACACTCAGTGTCAGGTGTGTGGACACACACAGTGTCAGGTGCGTGGCCACACACATGCACACGCAGTGTCAGAGGCGCGCGCGGCTGCTGCTGAGCGGAGGGGAGCCCCCGCTCCCAGCGGTGCCGCGGAGACCCCAGGGCCGCCTGCTCCAGACCCGGCTGCTCCCATCTCGGGCCTTGGTCTCCCTCTCCGCGGCTGGTCCTGCGGTTCCGAAGCCCCTCGGCTCCCTGCCCTTGCCCAGCCCCCACCCGCGGGCGGCCCGGGCACCGTGTATGGCACCGCCCTGCCCCGGCTTCCGCCAGCAGCCCCTGCTCCCCCCTGATAAGACGCCTCCCCCTCAGGCGCCGCCCTGGGCGTCACACCAGCCTGCGGGCCGGGAGGGGGCAGCCCTTGTGGGGACACCTGGTGGCTTCCTGCCCCCTCCTCGTGGGGTTCCCCTGGCTCTTCTAGAATGTTTGTGTCAGAGCCTGGGCGAGCCGTTTCCTGGAGATGGGGTGCGTGCACCCCTGCTTCTGCAGAAACCTTCCTAGTCCTGTTAGACTTGAGGGTGTGGCTCAGAGAGGTTGTGTGACTTGCCTGAGGTCACACAGCTCAGGGTGTGTGTGTGTGTGTGTGTGTGTGTGTGTGTGTGTGTGTGTGTGTGTGTGTGTGTGTGTGTGTGTGTGTGTGTGTCCATAGCGGCGTGTGTGTGTGTGTGTGTGTGTGTGTGTGTGTGTGTGTGTCCCGGGCTGCAGGATGGTGCTGGGGGCCTGCAGGTCACACAGCTCAGGGTGTGTGTGTGAGTGTGTGTGTGTGTGTGTGTGTGTGTGTGTGTGTGTGTGTGTGTGTGTGTGTCCACGGCGGCCCGGGCTGCAGGGTGGCGCTTGGGGCCTTCAGGAAGCCTTCCCGGACTTGCCCGGCTGAGCAGGGCGGCTCTGATAGGCGGTGCTGCGCCAAGACCTTCCGTTCCGTGGCCTGCCGCCCGCCTGGCTGAGCATTCTCTGCTCACAGCACAGTGCTCGGTGGCTGTCTTTGGGGTGTCAGGCCCCAGGCTTGTCCCTGTGCTCGGGGTGTGCTCTCAGCCGGCCTCGCTCCCAGGGTGCTGGCCAGCGGCTCCCAGGGCCCGGCCCACGGTGCACCCAGACCCTGGGGGCCGCAGGGGTGTCGTTTCCTTCAGAGCATTCCTCGCGGTCCTGGGCGAGGGGACGCCTGGGTCTCCTCGGGGACCTTCCCGTCCTGCTCTCGGAGGCAGTGGCTGCCCTGACCCTCCCTGGCCGGGAGCAGAGACTCTGTCCTTCCCGGGGGCAGGCGGCCACCAGAGGGATGCGGGAGAGAAGTGGCCGGTGCCTGCTGGCCGCCCAGGGACTGTGTCCAGAAAGCCGCCCGCACGCCTGCCCGCACAGTGTGGCCGGTGTGTGTGGAGCCTGTGCATTGTGTGTGTGTGTGTGTGTGTGTGTGTGAGCTGTGCACACACACACCCAGAAGTGGGGCTGGCTTCTGGGGGGCGGCTGACTGGCGTGGCTGCCCTCGGAGTGGCCCTCCTCTCAGGCATCTGCTTTTCTTTCTTTCTTTCTTTCTTTCTTTCTTTCTTTCTTTCTTTCTTTCTTTCTTTCTTTCTTTCTTTCTTTCTTTCTTTCTTTCTTTCTTTCTTTCTTTCTTTCTTTCTTTCTTCCTTCCTTCCTTCCTTCCTTCCTTCCTTCCTTTCTTTCTTTTGCTTTTTGGGTCACACCCAGTGATGCTCAGGGGTTCCTCCTGGCTCCGCACTCAGGAATTACTCCTGGAGGTGCTCGGGGGAACCCTATGGGATGCCGGGGATCGAACCCAGGTCAGCCTCGTGCAAGGCAAATGCCCTCCCTGCTGGACTACGGCTCCAGCCCAACTTCTGCGTTTCTCTCCCAGTTTCTCAGACCTTCCCTGCCGACCCCCCCCCGTGTGCTGCTTCTTCCTCTGAGCCCCGTAGACGTCCTCACGGGGGGTGTCACCAGAATCTCTCGCTGGTGGGGCTGGCGGACCTGAAGTTTGGGCATCTCGAAGGATGTTTGGGGAGAACGAAGGGGCTGAGGCGGCAGGCTGGGGCACCCAGGGGTGGCAGAGGACCAGGGTGACCGGGAGCCCGCCTGGGTGGTCTGGAGTGTGGGGATCACGGGGGGCCCCGGGGCACTGACACTTGCCCTGCTCGGGGGACACGGCTGTTCGAGGCTTCCTGGACTCCCCCACGGGGGCGGGGCTCATCAGTGTCCGTCAGCCCCAGCTCCCTCCCTGTGTGTCTCCTGGGCACTAGGTCTGAGGCTGGGTGCTGCAGGGGGAGGGGGCAGATGGAGAGGACTGCCAGTGGCGGTGACAGACGTGCTCTGCAGGGAGCCTGGCCTCCTCCCAGCCCCCAACCCCACCCCTGCAGGGTGGATCACAGGTCCTAGGAGAGAGAGAGAGAGAGAGAGAG